>NC_141813.1:3275492-3555658 GCF_057944985.1 Cucurbita pepo subsp. pepo | reverse complement strand
TCATGTCGGGTGCGATCATACCAGCACTAATGCACCGGATCCCATCAGAACTCCGCAGTTAAGCGTGCTTGGGCGAGAGTAGTACTAAGTTGGGTGACCACTTGGGAAGTCCTCGTGTTGCACCCCTTTTTTATTTTTTATTTCAATTTCTCCCCGTTCTTTTCTTCCTTTCTTTACAAATGGCAACCTCCCCCGCTCGCACGCTCACGCCCATCGCGTTTCTTCTCCCCGACGTGTCCGCGCGGGCCCCGCCGACCGTTCCGAGCACGTGCGTGCACCCACCGTCGCCTCGATCATGCCGCCCCGCATGCGTTAAATGCAATTTGTGCGCATTGCATGTCGGGTGCGATCATACCAGCACTAATGCACCGGATCCCATCAGAACTCCGCAGTTAAGCGTGCTTGGGCGAGAGTAGTACTAAGTTGGGTGACCACTTGGGAAGTCCTCGTGTTGCACCCCTTTTTTATTTTTTATTTCAATTTCTCCCCGTTCTTTTCTTCCTTTCTTTACAAATGGCAACCTCCCCCGCTCGCACGCTCACGCCCATCGCGTTTCTTCTCCCCGACGTGTCCGCGCGGGCCCCGCCGACCGTTCCGAGCACGTGCGTGCACCCACCGTCGCCTCGATCATGCCGCCCCGCATGCGTTAAATGCAATTTGTGCGCATTGCATGTCGGGTGCGATCATACCAGCACTAATGCACCGGATCCCATCAGAACTCCGCAGTTAAGCGTGCTTGGGCGAGAGTAGTACTAAGTTGGGTGACCACTTGGGAAGTCCTCGTGTTGCACCCCTTTTTTATTTTTTATTTCAATTTCTCCCCGTTCTTTTCTTCCTTTCTTTACAAATGGCAACCTCCCCCGCTCGCACGCTCACGCCCATCGCGTTTCTTCTCCCCGACGTGTCCGCGCGGGCCCCGCCGACCGTTCCGAGCACGTGCGTGCACCCACCGTCGCCTCGATCATGCCGCCCCGCATGCGTTAAATGCAATTTGTGCGCATTGCATGTCGGGTGCGATCATACCAGCACTAATGCACCGGATCCCATCAGAACTCCGCAGTTAAGCGTGCTTGGGCGAGAGTAGTACTAAGTTGGGTGACCACTTGGGAAGTCCTCGTGTTGCACCCCTTTTTTATTTTTTATTTCAATTTCTCCCCGTTCTTTTCTTCCTTTCTTTACAAATGGCAACCTCCCCCGCTCGCACGCTCACGCCCATCGCGTTTCTTCTCCCCGACGTGTCCGCGCGGGCCCCGCCGACCGTTCCGAGCACGTGCGTGCACCCACCGTCGCCTCGATCATGCCGCCCCGCATGCGTTAAATGCAATTTGTGCGCATTGCATGTCGGGTGCGATCATACCAGCACTAATGCACCGGATCCCATCAGAACTCCGCAGTTAAGCGTGCTTGGGCGAGAGTAGTACTAAGTTGGGTGACCACTTGGGAAGTCCTCGTGTTGCACCCCTTTTTTATTTTTTATTTCAATTTCTCCCCGTTCTTTTCTTCCTTTCTTTACAAATGGCAACCTCCCCCGCTCGCACGCTCACGCCCATCGCGTTTCTTCTCCCCGACGTGTCCGCGCGGGCCCCGCCGACCGTTCCGAGCACGTGCGTGCACCCACCGTCGCCTCGATCATGCCGCCCCGCATGCGTTAAATGCAATTTGTGCGCATTGCATGTCGGGTGCGATCATACCAGCACTAATGCACCGGATCCCATCAGAACTCCGCAGTTAAGCGTGCTTGGGCGAGAGTAGTACTAAGTTGGGTGACCACTTGGGAAGTCCTCGTGTTGCACCCCTTTTTTATTTTTTATTTCAATTTCTCCCCGTTCTTTTCTTCCTTTCTTTACAAATGGCAACCTCCCCCGCTCGCACGCTCACGCCCATCGCGTTTCTTCTCCCCGACGTGTCCGCGCGGGCCCCGCCGACCGTTCCGAGCACGTGCGTGCACCCACCGTCGCCTCGATCATGCCGCCCCGCATGCGTTAAATGCAATTTGTGCGCATTGCATGTCGGGTGCGATCATACCAGCACTAATGCACCGGATCCCATCAGAACTCCGCAGTTAAGCGTGCTTGGGCGAGAGTAGTACTAAGTTGGGTGACCACTTGGGAAGTCCTCGTGTTGCACCCCTTTTTTATTTTTTATTTCAATTTCTCCCCGTTCTTTTCTTCCTTTCTTTACAAATGGCAACCTCCCCCGCTCGCACGCTCACGCCCATCGCGTTTCTTCTCCCCGACGTGTCCGCGCGGGCCCCGCCGACCGTTCCGAGCACGTGCGTGCACCCACCGTCGCCTCGATCATGCCGCCCCGCATGCGTTAAATGCAATTTGTGCGCATTGCATGTCGGGTGCGATCATACCAGCACTAATGCACCGGATCCCATCAGAACTCCGCAGTTAAGCGTGCTTGGGCGAGAGTAGTACTAAGTTGGGTGACCACTTGGGAAGTCCTCGTGTTGCACCCCTTTTTTATTTTTTATTTCAATTTCTCCCCGTTCTTTTCTTCCTTTCTTTACAAATGGCAACCTCCCCCGCTCGCACGCTCACGCCCATCGCGTTTCTTCTCCCCGACGTGTCCGCGCGGGCCCCGCCGACCGTTCCGAGCACGTGCGTGCACCCACCGTCGCCTCGATCATGCCGCCCCGCATGCGTTAAATGCAATTTGTGCGCATTGCATGTCGGGTGCGATCATACCAGCACTAATGCACCGGATCCCATCAGAACTCCGCAGTTAAGCGTGCTTGGGCGAGAGTAGTACTAAGTTGGGTGACCACTTGGGAAGTCCTCGTGTTGCACCCCTTTTTTATTTTTTATTTCAATTTCTCCCCGTTCTTTTCTTCCTTTCTTTACAAATGGCAACCTCCCCCGCTCGCACGCTCACGCCCATCGCGTTTCTTCTCCCCGACGTGTCCGCGCGGGCCCCGCCGACCGTTCCGAGCACGTGCGTGCACCCACCGTCGCCTCGATCATGCCGCCCCGCATGCGTTAAATGCAATTTGTGCGCATTGCATGTCGGGTGCGATCATACCAGCACTAATGCACCGGATCCCATCAGAACTCCGCAGTTAAGCGTGCTTGGGCGAGAGTAGTACTAAGTTGGGTGACCACTTGGGAAGTCCTCGTGTTGCACCCCTTTTTTATTTTTTATTTCAATTTCTCCCCGTTCTTTTCTTCCTTTCTTTACAAATGGCAACCTCCCCCGCTCGCACGCTCACGCCCATCGCGTTTCTTCTCCCCGACGTGTCCGCGCGGGCCCCGCCGACCGTTCCGAGCACGTGCGTGCACCCACCGTCGCCTCGATCATGCCGCCCCGCATGCGTTAAATGCAATTTGTGCGCATTGCATGTCGGGTGCGATCATACCAGCACTAATGCACCGGATCCCATCAGAACTCCGCAGTTAAGCGTGCTTGGGCGAGAGTAGTACTAAGTTGGGTGACCACTTGGGAAGTCCTCGTGTTGCACCCCTTTTTTATTTTTTATTTCAATTTCTCCCCGTTCTTTTCTTCCTTTCTTTACAAATGGCAACCTCCCCCGCTCGCACGCTCACGCCCATCGCGTTTCTTCTCCCCGACGTGTCCGCGCGGGCCCCGCCGACCGTTCCGAGCACGTGCGTGCACCCACCGTCGCCTCGATCATGCCGCCCCGCATGCGTTAAATGCAATTTGTGCGCATTGCATGTCGGGTGCGATCATACCAGCACTAATGCACCGGATCCCATCAGAACTCCGCAGTTAAGCGTGCTTGGGCGAGAGTAGTACTAAGTTGGGTGACCACTTGGGAAGTCCTCGTGTTGCACCCCTTTTTTATTTTTTATTTCAATTTCTCCCCGTTCTTTTCTTCCTTTCTTTACAAATGGCAACCTCCCCCGCTCGCACGCTCACGCCCATCGCGTTTCTTCTCCCCGACGTGTCCGCGCGGGCCCCGCCGACCGTTCCGAGCACGTGCGTGCACCCACCGTCGCCTCGATCATGCCGCCCCGCATGCGTTAAATGCAATTTGTGCGCATTGCATGTCGGGTGCGATCATACCAGCACTAATGCACCGGATCCCATCAGAACTCCGCAGTTAAGCGTGCTTGGGCGAGAGTAGTACTAAGTTGGGTGACCACTTGGGAAGTCCTCGTGTTGCACCCCTTTTTTATTTTTTATTTCAATTTCTCCCCGTTCTTTTCTTCCTTTCTTTACAAATGGCAACCTCCCCCGCTCGCACGCTCACGCCCATCGCGTTTCTTCTCCCCGACGTGTCCGCGCGGGCCCCGCCGACCTTCCGAGCACGTGCGTGCACCCACCGTCGCCTCGATCATGCCGCCCCGCATGCGTTAAATGCAATTTGTGCGCATTGCATGTCGGGTGCGATCATACCAGCACTAATGCACCGGATCCCATCAGAACTCCGCAGTTAAGCGTGCTTGGGCGAGAGTAGTACTAAGTTGGGTGACCACTTGGGAAGTCCTCGTGTTGCACCCCTTTTTTATTTTTTATTTCAATTTCTCCCCGTTCTTTTCTTCCTTTCTTTACAAATGGCAACCTCCCCCGCTCGCACGCTCACGCCCATCGCGTTTCTTCTCCCCGACGTGTCCGCGCGGGCCCCGCCGACCGTTCCGAGCACGTGCGTGCACCCACCGTCGCCTCGATCATGCCGCCCCGCATGCGTTAAATGCAATTTGTGCGCATTGCATGTCGGGTGCGATCATACCAGCACTAATGCACCGGATCCCATCAGAACTCCGCAGTTAAGCGTGCTTGGGCGAGAGTAGTACTAAGTTGGGTGACCACTTGGGAAGTCCTCGTGTTGCACCCCTTTTTTATTTTTTATTTCAATTTCTCCCCGTTCTTTTCTTCCTTTCTTTACAAATGGCAACCTCCCCCGCTCGCACGCTCACGCCCATCGCGTTTCTTCTCCCCGACGTGTCCGCGCGGGCCCCGCCGACCGTTCCGAGCACGTGCGTGCACCCACCGTCGCCTCGATCATGCCGCCCCGCATGCGTTAAATGCAATTTGTGCGCATTGCATGTCGGGTGCGATCATACCAGCACTAATGCACCGGATCCCATCAGAACTCCGCAGTTAAGCGTGCTTGGGCGAGAGTAGTACTAAGTTGGGTGACCACTTGGGAAGTCCTCGTGTTGCACCCCTTTTTTATTTTTTATTTCAATTTCTCCCCGTTCTTTTCTTCCTTTCTTTACAAATGGCAACCTCCCCCGCTCGCACGCTCACGCCCATCGCGTTTCTTCTCCCCGACGTGTCCGCGCGGGCCCCGCCGACCGTTCCGAGCACGTGCGTGCACCCACCGTCGCCTCGATCATGCCGCCCCGCATGCGTTAAATGCAATTTGTGCGCATTGCATGTCGGGTGCGATCATACCAGCACTAATGCACCGGATCCCATCAGAACTCCGCAGTTAAGCGTGCTTGGGCGAGAGTAGTACTAAGTTGGGTGACCACTTGGGAAGTCCTCGTGTTGCACCCCTTTTTTATTTTTTATTTCAATTTCTCCCCGTTCTTTTCTTCCTTTCTTTACAAATGGCAACCTCCCCCGCTCGCACGCTCACGCCCATCGCGTTTCTTCTCCCCGACGTGTCCGCGCGGGCCCCGCCGACCGTTCCGAGCACGTGCGTGCACCCACCGTCGCCTCGATCATGCCGCCCCGCATGCGTTAAATGCAATTTGTGCGCATTGCATGTCGGGTGCGATCATACCAGCACTAATGCACCGGATCCCATCAGAACTCCGCAGTTAAGCGTGCTTGGGCGAGAGTAGTACTAAGTTGGGTGACCACTTGGGAAGTCCTCGTGTTGCACCCCTTTTTTATTTTTTATTTCAATTTCTCCCCGTTCTTTTCTTCCTTTCTTTACAAATGGCAACCTCCCCCGCTCGCACGCTCACGCCCATCGCGTTTCTTCTCCCCGACGTGTCCGCGCGGGCCCCGCCGACCGTTCCGAGCACGTGCGTGCACCCACCGTCGCCTCGATCATGCCGCCCCGCATGCGTTAAATGCAATTTGTGCGCATTGCATGTCGGGTGCGATCATACCAGCACTAATGCACCGGATCCCATCAGAACTCCGCAGTTAAGCGTGCTTGGGCGAGAGTAGTACTAAGTTGGGTGACCACTTGGGAAGTCCTCGTGTTGCACCCCTTTTTTATTTTTTATTTCAATTTCTCCCCGTTCTTTTCTTCCTTTCTTTACAAATGGCAACCTCCCCCGCTCGCACGCTCACGCCCATCGCGTTTCTTCTCCCCGACGTGTCCGCGCGGGCCCCGCCGACCGTTCCGAGCACGTGCGTGCACCCACCGTCGCCTCGATCATGCCGCCCCGCATGCGTTAAATGCAATTTGTGCGCATTGCATGTCGGGTGCGATCATACCAGCACTAATGCACCGGATCCCATCAGAACTCCGCAGTTAAGCGTGCTTGGGCGAGAGTAGTACTAAGTTGGGTGACCACTTGGGAAGTCCTCGTGTTGCACCCCTTTTTTATTTTTTATTTCAATTTCTCCCCGTTCTTTTCTTCCTTTCTTTACAAATGGCAACCTCCCCCGCTCGCACGCTCACGCCCATCGCGTTTCTTCTCCCCGACGTGTCCGCGCGGGCCCCGCCGACCGTTCCGAGCACGTGCGTGCACCCACCGTCGCCTCGATCATGCCGCCCCGCATGCGTTAAATGCAATTTGTGCGCATTGCATGTCGGGTGCGATCATACCAGCACTAATGCACCGGATCCCATCAGAACTCCGCAGTTAAGCGTGCTTGGGCGAGAGTAGTACTAAGTTGGGTGACCACTTGGGAAGTCCTCGTGTTGCACCCCTTTTTTATTTTTTATTTCAATTTCTCCCCGTTCTTTTCTTCCTTTCTTTACAAATGGCAACCTCCCCCGCTCGCACGCTCACGCCCATCGCGTTTCTTCTCCCCGACGTGTCCGCGCGGGCCCCGCCGACCGTTCCGAGCACGTGCGTGCACCCACCGTCGCCTCGATCATGCCGCCCCGCATGCGTTAAATGCAATTTGTGCGCATTGCATGTCGGGTGCGATCATACCAGCACTAATGCACCGGATCCCATCAGAACTCCGCAGTTAAGCGTGCTTGGGCGAGAGTAGTACTAAGTTGGGTGACCACTTGGGAAGTCCTCGTGTTGCACCCCTTTTTTATTTTTTATTTCAATTTCTCCCCGTTCTTTTCTTCCTTTCTTTACAAATGGCAACCTCCCCCGCTCGCACGCTCACGCCCATCGCGTTTCTTCTCCCCGACGTGTCCGCGCGGGCCCCGCCGACCGTTCCGAGCACGTGCGTGCACCCACCGTCGCCTCGATCATGCCGCCCCGCATGCGTTAAATGCAATTTGTGCGCATTGCATGTCGGGTGCGATCATACCAGCACTAATGCACCGGATCCCATCAGAACTCCGCAGTTAAGCGTGCTTGGGCGAGAGTAGTACTAAGTTGGGTGACCACTTGGGAAGTCCTCGTGTTGCACCCCTTTTTTATTTTTTATTTCAATTTCTCCCCGTTCTTTTCTTCCTTTCTTTACAAATGGCAACCTCCCCCGCTCGCACGCTCACGCCCATCGCGTTTCTTCTCCCCGACGTGTCCGCGCGGGCCCCGCCGACCGTTCCGAGCACGTGCGTGCACCCACCGTCGCCTCGATCATGCCGCCCCGCATGCGTTAAATGCAATTTGTGCGCATTGCATGTCGGGTGCGATCATACCAGCACTAATGCACCGGATCCCATCAGAACTCCGCAGTTAAGCGTGCTTGGGCGAGAGTAGTACTAAGTTGGGTGACCACTTGGGAAGTCCTCGTGTTGCACCCCTTTTTTATTTTTTATTTCAATTTCTCCCCGTTCTTTTCTTCCTTTCTTTACAAATGGCAACCTCCCCCGCTCGCACGCTCACGCCCATCGCGTTTCTTCTCCCCGACGTGTCCGCGCGGGCCCCGCCGACCGTTCCGAGCACGTGCGTGCACCCACCGTCGCCTCGATCATGCCGCCCCGCATGCGTTAAATGCAATTTGTGCGCATTGCATGTCGGGTGCGATCATACCAGCACTAATGCACCGGATCCCATCAGAACTCCGCAGTTAAGCGTGCTTGGGCGAGAGTAGTACTAAGTTGGGTGACCACTTGGGAAGTCCTCGTGTTGCACCCCTTTTTTATTTTTTATTTCAATTTCTCCCCGTTCTTTTCTTCCTTTCTTTACAAATGGCAACCTCCCCCGCTCGCACGCTCACGCCCATCGCGTTTCTTCTCCCCGACGTGTCCGCGCGGGCCCCGCCGACCGTTCCGAGCACGTGCGTGCACCCACCGTCGCCTCGATCATGCCGCCCCGCATGCGTTAAATGCAATTTGTGCGCATTGCATGTCGGGTGCGATCATACCAGCACTAATGCACCGGATCCCATCAGAACTCCGCAGTTAAGCGTGCTTGGGCGAGAGTAGTACTAAGTTGGGTGACCACTTGGGAAGTCCTCGTGTTGCACCCCTTTTTTATTTTTTATTTCAATTTCTCCCCGTTCTTTTCTTCCTTTCTTTACAAATGGCAACCTCCCCCGCTCGCACGCTCACGCCCATCGCGTTTCTTCTCCCCGACGTGTCCGCGCGGGCCCCGCCGACCGTTCCGAGCACGTGCGTGCACCCACCGTCGCCTCGATCATGCCGCCCCGCATGCGTTAAATGCAATTTGTGCGCATTGCATGTCGGGTGCGATCATACCAGCACTAATGCACCGGATCCCATCAGAACTCCGCAGTTAAGCGTGCTTGGGCGAGAGTAGTACTAAGTTGGGTGACCACTTGGGAAGTCCTCGTGTTGCACCCCTTTTTTATTTTTTATTTCAATTTCTCCCCGTTCTTTTCTTCCTTTCTTTACAAATGGCAACCTCCCCCGCTCGCACGCTCACGCCCATCGCGTTTCTTCTCCCCGACGTGTCCGCGCGGGCCCCGCCGACCGTTCCGAGCACGTGCGTGCACCCACCGTCGCCTCGATCATGCCGCCCCGCATGCGTTAAATGCAATTTGTGCGCATTGCATGTCGGGTGCGATCATACCAGCACTAATGCACCGGATCCCATCAGAACTCCGCAGTTAAGCGTGCTTGGGCGAGAGTAGTACTAAGTTGGGTGACCACTTGGGAAGTCCTCGTGTTGCACCCCTTTTTTATTTTTTATTTCAATTTCTCCCCGTTCTTTTCTTCCTTTCTTTACAAATGGCAACCTCCCCCGCTCGCACGCTCACGCCCATCGCGTTTCTTCTCCCCGACGTGTCCGCGCGGGCCCCGCCGACCGTTCCGAGCACGTGCGTGCACCCACCGTCGCCTCGATCATGCCGCCCCGCATGCGTTAAATGCAATTTGTGCGCATTGCATGTCGGGTGCGATCATACCAGCACTAATGCACCGGATCCCATCAGAACTCCGCAGTTAAGCGTGCTTGGGCGAGAGTAGTACTAAGTTGGGTGACCACTTGGGAAGTCCTCGTGTTGCACCCCTTTTTTATTTTTTATTTCAATTTCTCCCCGTTCTTTTCTTCCTTTCTTTACAAATGGCAACCTCCCCCGCTCGCACGCTCACGCCCATCGCGTTTCTTCTCCCCGACGTGTCCGCGCGGGCCCCGCCGACCGTTCCGAGCACGTGCGTGCACCCACCGTCGCCTCGATCATGCCGCCCCGCATGCGTTAAATGCAATTTGTGCGCATTGCATGTCGGGTGCGATCATACCAGCACTAATGCACCGGATCCCATCAGAACTCCGCAGTTAAGCGTGCTTGGGCGAGAGTAGTACTAAGTTGGGTGACCACTTGGGAAGTCCTCGTGTTGCACCCCTTTTTTATTTTTTATTTCAATTTCTCCCCGTTCTTTTCTTCCTTTCTTTACAAATGGCAACCTCCCCCGCTCGCACGCTCACGCCCATCGCGTTTCTTCTCCCCGACGTGTCCGCGCGGGCCCCGCCGACCGTTCCGAGCACGTGCGTGCACCCACCGTCGCCTCGATCATGCCGCCCCGCATGCGTTAAATGCAATTTGTGCGCATTGCATGTCGGGTGCGATCATACCAGCACTAATGCACCGGATCCCATCAGAACTCCGCAGTTAAGCGTGCTTGGGCGAGAGTAGTACTAAGTTGGGTGACCACTTGGGAAGTCCTCGTGTTGCACCCCTTTTTTATTTTTTATTTCAATTTCTCCCCGTTCTTTTCTTCCTTTCTTTACAAATGGCAACCTCCCCCGCTCGCACGCTCACGCCCATCGCGTTTCTTCTCCCCGACGTGTCCGCGCGGGCCCCGCCGACCGTTCCGAGCACGTGCGTGCACCCACCGTCGCCTCGATCATGCCGCCCCGCATGCGTTAAATGCAATTTGTGCGCATTGCATGTCGGGTGCGATCATACCAGCACTAATGCACCGGATCCCATCAGAACTCCGCAGTTAAGCGTGCTTGGGCGAGAGTAGTACTAAGTTGGGTGACCACTTGGGAAGTCCTCGTGTTGCACCCCTTTTTTATTTTTTATTTCAATTTCTCCCCGTTCTTTTCTTCCTTTCTTTACAAATGGCAACCTCCCCCGCTCGCACGCTCACGCCCATCGCGTTTCTTCTCCCCGACGTGTCCGCGCGGGCCCCGCCGACCGTTCCGAGCACGTGCGTGCACCCACCGTCGCCTCGATCATGCCGCCCCGCATGCGTTAAATGCAATTTGTGCGCATTGCATGTCGGGTGCGATCATACCAGCACTAATGCACCGGATCCCATCAGAACTCCGCAGTTAAGCGTGCTTGGGCGAGAGTAGTACTAAGTTGGGTGACCACTTGGGAAGTCCTCGTGTTGCACCCCTTTTTTATTTTTTATTTCAATTTCTCCCCGTTCTTTTCTTCCTTTCTTTACAAATGGCAACCTCCCCCGCTCGCACGCTCACGCCCATCGCGTTTCTTCTCCCCGACGTGTCCGCGCGGGCCCCGCCGACCGTTCCGAGCACGTGCGTGCACCCACCGTCGCCTCGATCATGCCGCCCCGCATGCGTTAAATGCAATTTGTGCGCATTGCATGTCGGGTGCGATCATACCAGCACTAATGCACCGGATCCCATCAGAACTCCGCAGTTAAGCGTGCTTGGGCGAGAGTAGTACTAAGTTGGGTGACCACTAAATGGACAGTTTTACTTGCATGGCCCGGTTGCTGGCCATTTTGAGTTATGACGTGCATCCTTGTCGATATGTTATGGCAGATTCATAAACGTATAAAATGAACAATAATTAGAATTATCATAGAGCCGGAAGAGTGCTTTGTTGAAATCTCAAAGTGGTGAAATGTGGAATAAAAAATTTGTGTAAGCAAAATTTAAGGTCAAAACGGCCATATTTTTGGATGAAGGGTTGGGCAAGCCGCCTTCGGCGACTTGCCAGCGTGTAGATCTCAAAAAGTTACATAAAATGAAAAAAAAAATCATCTAATTTGATTAATCGATGTCAAAGTTATGACGTTTTAAAGTTTCAACTTAACTCTAAGATAATAGGGAGAGCATTAAATGCACCGATTCACTTAAATTTTTGTTTTCTCGTACCCACGATGTTATAGATCGTGGAAAAACGTATGAAAACGAGTACTCATATAGCAAAAACAAGGTTGTATCGAGCAATTTATGTTGTTCGAAATGTTTTTTAAGAGGGTACTCGATTGCGAATTGCTCAAACCTGTACAGCAGAGAGTAAAGTAAGATGCAAAACGGAGCCGTGAATTTTATCAGTTTTTATTTCTCTCCTTTCATTATTATATAGACGGTAGTTTTGAAGTTATAGTGTACATAACGAATAATATATACTATGTAGGATTTTTTTACTCTTTTTTTTATTTAAACTTGTTCAGATTCAGCACAATATTTGTCGACATCTCAATCTAAATGAGAACATGTAAAATGGTGCAAAGTATTAGATTTTTCTATATATTTTAATGTACCCAAACTTAAAATATGGCTTAACTCTTTCTTATATTATATTATCCAATTAGATTTTTTAGTCATATTTTATTTTATGGAATTACTTTTCTCGGTGAACTTACAATTTGATGGGATCTAGTCTTCTTAAACCCATAAGAACTTTAGGACCAATGTCTTCAGGACCAATATCTTCCTAATAAGAACTTAAGAATCCATAATTTATAACTTCCCTATAGACTTTTCTAGATAGAAAGTCATCCATCTCTATAGACATGCCCTACCACGTCTACATAGACTTTTCTAGGTAAGTATGTTGCTAATATAAATTTAAGTATTCTCTTAAATTTTAAGGACTTTGGTTGAACTATTTTTGGGCTACTTGTTCAAGTTAGACCTATGATGACACTTGAGGTATCTACAAGTAACCCTAAATTTTCTTTCATGATGGATCATGGTGTCAAGAAGAAGAGCACCACCTACTGCGATCATTAGAGGAAGAGGTAGAAGGTTAGCCTCTGAAAATTTCATTGAACGGTCATTCGAGATAGAGATTCCCTAGGCCTAAGTACAAAACACAGAGACACAGACCCAATAAGAGCCTATTCCCAGTCAGGCTGCACCTCCAGTCTAGCCAACTATCACGTTCACTTTGAGGCCTTGTAGTCCTTCATAAGGATGATGATGGAAACTCAACAAGCAGGGTAGTGCATGCTATCTGAGCTAGCCAAGTATCACATTCTCCCAGTGAGTTTCAAGGGACCACGAAAGAGTCATGATTCTTAAGAGACTTTAAGAACTTCGATCCATCCACGTTTGATAGAGGCAAGGTAGATCTCGTGGTAGTGAGCATAGCTAGAAGCAATAGACATAGCTAAAATCTACAAGGTTCACTGCGCCACTTATAAGTTAAAGGACATATGCACATTTGTTTGTGCCATGCACCAAATTTAGGAGGAGTTAGTAAGACATTAGAAGAGTATGCCTGGAGTTCACTAGGTTATGCAAGTTCACGTTAGAACTAATTGATACAACAAAAGAAGAAGATCTTTCATTTTATTACGGGTTTAAGGGAGGACATCTAAGGGCCTATGGCGGTTCGTACATCCAGTTTAAGGGAGGACATGCAAGTATCCACTATCGCAAGTAGCAAGTAATAAGTAAATTATCGATTGCATAGAGAACCTATTTTGTTTAGTTACTTTTGTTGCTGAAAATTAAGTGATTTTTTAGTATCATTCAAATGTGCATTAATGAACTTAAACTACTTAAACAAAATTTATGCAGAGTGTCAATTACGATAGAAAAATAGAGAGCAATGAGAAAATCAATAATAATGAGGAAGGTTCGGCTAGGAGAGTTTAAATAGATAAGTTGTTGAAATTTGTGGTGGATTTTATCTCCTTTTGATAAATTCTCAAGCGCTCTTTGAGGATCATGCATGGTGATTACTTTCATAATCGTTTTGTAATTTCTATTAACAAGAATTATTTCAAACCCTTCAATTACCTTCAAATATCCATGCAATCAAACTAAAGTAGTAAGAGAATTTTCTTGCTCTCTTCTTTCGAATAAGAGAAGAACCATGTATCTAGAGATAGTGGAATTCAGTGAGTGACTAAATTTGAAAGAAATTTAGTATACGTAAAAATAGAGTTTTGAGAGAATTTCTCAAAGTTTTTCAAGAAGACTTTCCATGTACCTTGATTACTCTATTTATAAAGTGATATTTGCATGTTCATGCAAATTTGAGATTACCAAATTTTGACACTCAAAATTCCACTCAAATTTGGGATTATGTGGCAAGCATGCAAGTTTGAATTAACAAAATTTTGACACTCATAATTCCACTCAAATTTGTGGGGTTTATTTGACAAACATGTAAGTGGCCGAACTGCATGCCATCAGTGCAGATGAACCGAACACCTTCGCCAAGTTAGAAAGAAACCCGTGCTGGTTGAAGGCAATGCAGGAGAAGATGACATCCATCACCAAGAACTAGACGTGGAGTCTGGAGGATATGCCGCCGGGACACCGAGCCATAGGGCTCAAATGGGTCTTCAAACTGAAGCGCAACGAAGGAGATGTCAAAAAACTTTGAGATGAGCGATCTCGGCGTGCTCAGCTACTACCTCGGCATTGAAGTGCAACAGAACTCTACCGGCATCTCCATCTGCCAAAGTGCATACGCGAAGAAGCTGCTGGACACAACTGGGCTTGTGGATAGTAATCCTACAAGGACGCCAATGGAGGCACGGCTCCAACTAAGGAAGGCCGGCACTACGACGACAGTCGACTCCACCAATTACCGTAGCATTGTCGGGAGTCTGCACTATCTGGTAAACTCTCGTCCTGATCTTGCTTATTATGTTGGATATGTGAGCAGGTCTAGTGGCTGTCAAGCGCATCTTGCGCTATGTAGCCAGAACCAGAGGCTGGGGTGTAAGATACTGTGCAGGGAGAGGAAAGGAGAAACTCAAGCTGGTCGGCTACAGTGATAGTGACATGGCCGGTGACGTTGATGATCGTAAGAGCACCAGCGGAATGATCTACTTTCTCTCAGGCGGCGCGATCTGCTGGCAATCAACAAAATAGAAGGTAGTTGCTTTGTCTTCCTACGAAGCAGAATACATCGCCGCTTCGATGGCAGCAACACAAGGGGTTTGGCTTGTGCGACTAATGAAAGAACTCATCGGGAGAGAAAGCGATCCACCAATGCTATACGTAGACAACAAAGCTACGATCTTCCTGATAAAAAATCCAGTTTTGCACGACCGGAGCAAGCACATAGAAATCAGATTCCACTACATTCGAGAATGTGCAGATCGAGGGCTCATTAAGATTGATTTCATCCGAATAGAGGAACAACTTGGAGACATTTTCACCAAGTCCCTGGCGCGGGTAAAATTTGAAGAACTACGCTCAAAGATCGGAGTTCAAATAATAAGGTAGATATAGCACAACTTTTAGGAGGAGATTGTTAAATAAAAGCTATGTTCCTTATTCAGTTAGGTTGTTTTGACGTCTCAAAACTTCTGAATTCACGCCAATGGAAGAGCGTAATTCTAGCTTAACGAAACGGAAGATATTGTCGATAAATAGAAGCACGTCTTGTTCATTAACATCTCGCAAATATTCCGCCATAGTTAGGGCAGTTAAACCAACTCTCATACGAGCTCCCGACGGTTCATTCATCTGACCATAGACTGGAGCCACTTTTGATTCTGCAATATTTTCTTCATTAATTACTCCAGATTCTTTCATTTCCATGTAAAGATCATTTCCTTCACGAGTACGTTCACTTGTATGTCCCATATAGAACGGCCATTCTTGCCATATAAGGATAAATAATTTGGTACTTGAATCTTTCGGGAAATGAATTGAATTGGAGTATGAGTATGATATAGCGAAGAGCTTCAATTCGCACGGGATTTAGGTTACCATAGAATTACTCTTAGGGGATATTTGTTTGAGAATCAATCAAGTACTTTTGAAGGTCTCATCTACCAGTTTTTTCGTTGACATTTTCCTCCGAATTGCCAGAGTCAACACGTGAGCATAAGCCACACTACCGATCACCTTGAGATGAGAAATTGCAGGCTTTTGTCTTCTCCAAGCCTCTTGTGGTGTTTGATCATCTAACTTCGCATGTGGACATCGATTCTGTACGTAGATGGCACATTGCACGACTTCTGCCCAAAATTCCTTCTGCATCCTTTTGCTCTTAAGCATTGAGCGAACCATGTCGAGAATTGTCTAGTTCTTTCTCTCAGCCACACCATTTTGCTGAGGGGTGTACGATGCGGTTAGAAATCGCCTTATGCCTTGCTCCTAGCAGTACTCGCCACCTCTATCGGATCGTACAACTTTGATGTGTCTACCAGTTTCCTTCTCCACCTTTGAACTTTTTAACCACCTCGAATGCCTCGGATTTTCCTTTCCGAAAATAAGCCCAAGTTTTCCATGAGTAATCATCGATAAAGGAAATAAAATACTCCTTTCCGCTGAAAGACTCGAGGTTAATTGGTCCACATATATCTGTATGGATCAACTCGAGGGGTTGTTTAGCCCAAAGTTCAGCCTTCTTTTGAATTGAGGTTCTCGCATGCTTGCTGAGCATGCATTCTTCACAAAATTTTCCTTCAAAGTCCATGTTTGGTAGCCCATGTACCATATTCATCTTCGCTAACTCCTTTAGGTCGCCATGATGTAGTTGACCAAAACAGAGATGCCAGAGTGATGCCTTGTCTTCTACATCAACTCTCAAACAGTTTTCTCGTATGCTTCTTAAGTTCAATTTGTACATTCGATTTCTTCCTATCTCGACTCGAGCAACCAAACGCTATTTCTTATCCTTCAGGTGTAGCAGGCGATCTTTTAGGAATATCGAGTAACCTTATTCTGTGAGTTGCCCCATACTCAATATGTTGGTCTTGAGGTCTGGTACGTAATAGACATCTTGGATTAACCCCATCACACCATCCTTCAGGTGTAGCAGGCAGTCCTTTATAGCACTGAATGTTTGATCAGCCACCTCTTCCTCTACTGTGTCTTCTTCCACGCCAATTTGCTTGGCTCAACAGTCTCTTCTCATTATTGATTTCTTCGTAATTGTTGCCTTGACCACCTCGACCATTCCCGCGGCTTCCAGGACCTCTACCTCAAATCTTTTGTGAGTAGAGTGCCTTTTCATCATTTATCAATGCCTTCGTCTGAAGCGCTTGATCGAGTTGTTCCTCCTTCTTTTTCTTACGTTGCTCGTGCGCCTCGAGAGAACCGGCAAGCTCATCGACTGTGAACTTTGACAGGTCCTTCGACTCTTCTATTGCACATACGACATTCTCGATGTTGTCTGTTAACGACCTCAAGATTTTCTCCACAACCCGCGTCTCGGGTAACATTTCTCCGTTTTGATTTAGTTGATTCGTCATGGTTTGTACACATGTAATATAGCAAGAGTCTGGAGACGCACCTGCTTGACTCAGTCGGTTCCTTTGAACACCTTTTTTAGAGTGTCCCACACTTCTTTTGAAGTAATTGCCCTTGCAATCTTCTCAAAGCCCGACTCGTCAACAGCTCGGAATAGCATGTATAATGCTGCCTTATCCTTTGATCGTGCTTCCTTTAGCGCCTTGTTTTGTGCTGTCGTATAACCCATGGTATCCTTCGGTTCTTCGAAACCTTCTTCGACCACATCCCATGTGTCTTGCGAATCGATAAGAGCTTCCGTTTGGATGCTCCAATCTCGTAGTTCGCCTTCGTGAATCGTGGTAGCGGCATTTGTCCCATCATGTTCACCATCGGCTCTGATACCAATTTGTAGAAAATAAATTTGCTATGATACCAATTTGTTGAATGTAAATTTGCTCTGATGCCAATTTGTTGAAATTAAAAGTTGCTCCGATACCAACTTGTAGAAAATAGACCATCGCTCTGAAACTAACTCGTTTAGATAACTCTCACGAAACTATGAAGGGGTGTCGAGAGGGGAGAGACAAGGAGACAAAGAATTCTCAAAAGTCTTTTTCTATTACACACTGTACTTTAACTCAAACAAGTTTCCTATTTTTCTTCTTTTGCTCTCTTGCTGCTCTCTCTTATTCTCTACTTTTACAACGATAAGTAAAACCTATTTATAAGTTTTCCTAAAGCTAAAAAAAAAGTACCCAATATTTTTTCTCAACCCATAAGTCACTCCTTTCTTAAATTAGGTATGAACTTTTGACTGAATTAAAAACCAAAAACTTCATAACTACTTTTTTTTTTCTCTCTCTCTCAATTAAGTTTATTTTACAACAGAGACAGTCTTTCTAAATGGAAATCTTGAAGAGACTATCTATATGGCTCAACCAGAGGGGTTCATTGAACAGGATCACGAGCAAAAGGTTTGCAAGCTTAAAAGATCCATTTATGGGTTGAAGCAAGCATCTCGATCTTGGAATATAAGGTTTGATACTGCGATCAAATCTTATGGCTTTAAACAAAATGTTGACGAACCTTGTGTTTACAAGGAGATAGTCAACTCTACAGTAGTTTTTCTAGTGTTGTACGTTGACGATATCCTACTCATTGGGAATGATGTGGGATTTCTGACTGACATTAAGCATTGGCTAGCGACACAATACCAAATAAAATATTTGAGAGAGGCTCAGTTTGTTCTTGGAATCGAAATTGTTCTGAATCGCAAGAACAAAACACTAGAATTGTCTCAGGCATTGTACATCGACAAAATGTTGGTTCGATATAAGATGCAGAACTCCAAGAAAGGATTATTACCTTCCAGACATGGAGTTCATTTATCGAATGAACAAATTCCTAAGTCACCTCAAGAAATTGAGGATATGAGACATATTCTCTATGCATTAGCAGTCGGTAGTCTAATGTATGCCATGTTGTGTACTCGACCCGACATATGCTATGCTGTGGGAATTGTCAGCAGATATCAGTCCAATCTAGGACATGCTCATTGGACTGTCGTTAAAAATATCCTCAAGTTTCTTAGGAGAACTAGGGACTATATGCTAATGTACGGCGCTAAGGATCTGATTCTTATAGGGTACACTGACTCAGATTTTCAGACCGATATCGATTCGAGGAAATTGACATCAGGATCTGTTTTCACTCTGAACGGAGGAGCAATAATATGGAGAAGCATAAAGCAAGGTTGCATTGTTGATTCCACCATGGAAGCTGAGTATGTTGCTGCTTGTGAAGCAGCGAAAGAATCAGTATGGCTTAGGAAATTCTTAACTGTTTGGAAGTCGTTCCAAATATGCATAACTGATTTGGAAGTCATTCCAAATATGCATAGCTGATTTGGAAGTTGTTCCAAATATGCATCTGCCTATCACTCTTTATTGTGATAATAGTGGAGTAGTTGCAAATTTTAAAGAACCAAGAAGTCATAAGCGAGGAAAACATATTGAGGGCAAATATCATCTCATAAGGGAGATTGTGCAACAACGAGATGTGATCGTCACACAGATAGCTTCAGAGCACAACGTTGCTGATCCATTTACAAAGCCCCTCACGGCTAAAGTGTTTGAAGGGAACCTAGTGAGTCTAGGACTACGAGTTATGTAATCTAGGACAAGTGGCAGAAAATGCATGGGTAGTGATGCCCTAGTTCATTGTATTTATGTCTTTCTCTCTACTCAACATTATAAAACCCCACTAGAGTTTGGGTTTTAGTCCAAGTGGGAGTTTGTTCGGTTTTATGTCCTAAAACTCATAGTTTGTAAACAAAAACATATTCTGTTTTCAATAAAGTTATTATTGATGTTTTTTCAGTAAAGATTGTTATTGAATAAAGTGAATATTACGATCATTAATCTAAATATAATAAACTAAGAACACTCTGGCTATAGTATGATTACTTGAACTATATGAAGAGACATAAGAGTGGATCAAGTTCAAGTATATAGTCAAAATAATCTATAGTACAGGGATAAGGCTGAGTACCTTATTCTGGGAACACTATGGATGCGACCACTTTTGTATATGATATAAACAATGTGATCACTAAATTGTACATGTGAAGACATGTGAGTGGGGGCGTCCTATGCAATGAGTATTGCATAAGATCGGACCATGAAGAAAATCACTCTCACTTTTTAATGCCGTTTACTCTTGAGACTGATTTTTTCATTCGATGACCTAGGTAACTCGACCTTAATCCTGAGCTAACTATGAACTCCTGTTTATTCGGAATTGTCCTTAGATTTGCATGGGTGAGAGTGGTCCGAGTTCGGCGACTCAATAAGCCTCCCATTTCACGGGTAAGACTGCGTGAATAGCTGGGAATATAGGGTGTAGTTACTCTAGGGCAACATGCAAGTGGAACATGGGAATCTCATGGTGCAACCTAGTGGTGGAGACCATAGGACATGTTGATATACTTCCTTCTCCCACTTACTATAAGTATTTTCTCTATTCACCTTGTTATTGACTCATGCAAATACCTTCCGAATGGAGGCCGCTCCCGGGGCGACACAAGGCCGAGCATGAATCTCATGGTGTGAATTTTTCAGAGAGCGTAAAAAGACAACGATGTATCTCATATACCTTTTTCCTCCCACTAAGTATTTTAGACGGTTGGGTATACTCATTACTTAGGTATATTCCGGCTAATTAAATATAACCAACCCTTAAAAGTGTTGAACCGGACCCCAACCAATAGAAAAACACCCAAACTGCCTCTTCCATCTTCTTCTTTAGTTCAACTTGCTTTTGTTTTCATTATCCATCAATTACAACCTAAAATGGACTCTAATAACTCCATAAAAATTGCATACCTTTCTTCACCCATTAAAGCCCATACACACTAGGCCAATTACAATAATTGTATCAAATGAAAGCATACAAAAATTGCCAAAACCTTAAAAATCCAATTTAGCAACCACAAAATTTCATTCATCAAATGGTACCCACATGCTCAAATTAATGTAAATAAAGTGCCTAAAACTTCTCTGATACCAATTGATGGTGTTAATATAACACATACGGAACCAATTTGGATTTTAGGCACTCTAAGTACATCAATTATAATAAATTAGCTTGCATGTTCAAAAGCATTAAAACTCAATGAGTTTGAATACTAACCTTTTGTAGTTTAAATTCTTTTTTCCTCACGAACCGATTTTGAACCACCACTAGTGTATTCCCAACTATAATCAGACCTTTGAACGAAATTGTGGAATCCAGCGAGTGACTAAATTTGAAAGGAATTTAGTATATGTAATGAGAGAGTTTAGAGAGAATTTCTCAAAGTTTTTCAAGAAGACTTTCCATGTACCTTGATTACTCTATTTATAGAGTGATATTTGCATGTTCCAAATTTTGACACTCAACATTCCACTCAAATGTGTGGGATTATGTACCAAACATGCAAATTTGGTTAAACCATATATTGACACTCAATATTCCACTAACTCAAACATGGATTTTTCCACTACGTGAATGTCAACATTTTGACTTTATTTATTTTAATTCAACAATTAATTTAAATAACTGATTTCAAATCAAAATAATATTAAATGATTAATTAAACAATTTAATTAATATTTAATATTAAATTAAATGTCAATCTCAATCACTTTCCGCACATATTGATTATGATTCCCTATTCATAATTAAAATATTTAAATCTTATTTAAATATCTCTGATTCTCTCATTTTGTTTAATTCGTAATTAAATCAAAATGCGGTTAAATATATCGTATATATTTAGCGCATATTCCCTAATTTGAGTTCGAACACCTCAAATTCACTCGTCACACTGTTCTATGGTTTAGTCCGATATGAGCTAGCAAGGGAACCTAATGGACCTATAGATCATGGGCTCCAACGATCCGAGATTAACCGGCTAAACTTATTAACCTTTTAACCAACATTCGTTAACTACTAGGACACTCCACTATAGCCTAGTAGTTGCACTCCCCTCACTATAGATATATTTCTGTCCATTTGATATAACCATGATTAGTAAGTCGATTATTCACAGGTTGTTCGTAACTAGAGCTGGGTCAATTTACCGTTTTACCCCTAAAGTTACTTCTTGTTCCTTAAGTCCCAAGGATCCTCTAATGAACAATTGGTTTGTGGTCCAACCACCAAACCGAATCCCTCTCGGGCCAATGAGAGGGTGGGGTCAATTGGTTTCTTAGTTTATTGGATTTAGATTAATGATCGTAAAATTCACTTTATTCAATAACGGTATTTACTAAATAAATATCAATAATAACTTTATTGAAAATAGAATATGTTTTTGTTTACAACCTATGAGTTTTAGGACATTAAACCCTACATTTCTCGAATTCTTGGAAGTTGTACAAAAAGAAAAAGGGGCTGAAGGAATGGGTTCAGAACTTTATGACACCCTCACAAAGTGGTTTCAACCGCATGCACCGAAAAAATTATTGAAGTGCTCCACTCAAGAGCAGATGCTTATGTTTTTTTTTATGGATTTCTTATCCTGTTCTAATTGAACCCGGCTTCTCATTATCACTACAAGTGGCTTACATAATAGCCATCCTACAAGGATGCATAAACCATTATGTCAAAGAATATGGCATGTCCCCAAATGGTCCATTCTTCTTCACTTCAAATCATCAAGATGCCTCTCTCTACCAATAAAAATAACTTTTTGAAAAAATTGTAGTTTGCTAAGTTCGGTCAAGTCAACAAGAATAAGAATCCGGGATTTTTCAAATTTTCATTGATGTGCCAACATTTTCATGTGTTTATAAGTTCAATACGGTGATAAATGAAAAATTAGTATTTGTGTTATGTCTTAGAAAAAAGGGTTAAAAATATCAACAAAATAGATCTAATATTAATAATAATTGTAGTTGGTAAGTTTTTGAATTCTCACTTTTATGTCTAATAGATCCACAACTATAAAAAAATATCAAATAAATTAGCGTATTACCTCGCTCAAGATTTCTAGAGTATTTCTCTCAAACATGACCTGAGGTTCGAGCATACGTCGATATCGTCCACGAAATCTGAAATTCACATCACTGATTTGTTCACTGGGTTAGAACAAGTGTCACACAGTCGCTATCCCACTACTGCAAAAGTACGATTGTGACAATGGACAAGTCCATTTCCAACTTCTACATGTTCAAGGTCTTGCTCCAATTTCGCTTCTACAAGGTCAAATCCGAGGCCATCTCCATGACAGGTTTCAAGGGTCAATAATACGATTAGGTTATGGACTTGCAGTCGTCTTCAACCTCGGCATCCCCACAAGATTGTCTTTTTGGAAGCATCTTATTTGTATGGCCCAAAATTTTCCCGGCTGCCCAGTCTCTCTGGCACTCAACCAGATGCTCATTTCGTTGATTGAGCCGGGTATCCTCCATCCCCTTTTGGGTCGCCCAATTATTTTATATCTGAAAAGTTTTAGTATCTAAAAAAAGTTCATTTTTAAATAGAAAACCGAGTAGTGGCCAACATTATAATAAACAAAATGACAAGAATCTAGCACCAAAAATATATTTTATATCGGTTCATGATTTCATGAAGAAATTCTGATCCAGAAAGTTGTGCTACAAGAGACCTGAAAATATTGGTAATTTGTAAAGATATGCAAACCATACGCGAACGTGTACTCTGTCAAAACAATCCACCATTTGAAGTTGCTCGAGATGGGCCTACGAATGCTGGTCGACCCTCACCAAAGCAAAAGATGATGATTGCTTCGGATAGCATGTAGGACAACACTGAATCCATGTGGTTCATGAATATGTTTCCAACTCCGATGGAAATTTGAGCTACAAACCACGATTATACTACACGAAACATAGCTTGAAATCGCGTACGTTACCATTTATAGTCATGTCTGTTTCGATGACGTCGATTTCGAAGTTCCATCAATAGCTATGTTTCCCATTCCAATTTCCATAGCTTCTCTCTCGTCCTTCTCGCTTCTTTTAGTTGAAGCGTCCTAATCTTCAGGCTGATTTTGATGGATTGATACAGAAGATTCAAGAATTCTTGGGACACAACTCAACCACGGATGGCTAAGACATTGTGCTGCTCTTGGTCTCTTTTTAGGTGCAAAATCCAATAAAGGCACAAGAAAGTCAGCCAAGTCATTAGCATCTTGCTCACTGAAATCATACTTCTGAGTCAGCATCTTATTCAGAGGCCAAAAGCACAATTGACGAATATGCTAACTCACCATATCTATTGAAGTAGACCCTTGAATAGCGGCCACCTAATGCAATCTGTGCCAGATATTTTAAGAAATAGCAAAATATAAATAAGTGAAATTTTTTCAAATATATAAAATAAAGACAACATGGTATTTGCAAGTATGTTAACATTACCTTGCGAGGCATCACTCCATGAAGCTCCACCATCAATGCGAAATGATCTTGAACATAAAATAAATAGTAGAAATTACAACTTCCAGAAGAGAAGGTCCATGTAATAAGCTGATACTCATAACAAAATCTTGTTTTGTTGTTCCCAGAACACGTAGACTAGTGATGTCGACATGATATACATATAGTTATTTTAAAAAAATAAGAAACAAGTACCATATGTATACTACCACTATCTTACGAGCTAAGGGGAATACGATTAGTTGAGATAATAGCCACATTGTATTTAAAAAAACGGAAAGAAATGCGTCAAGTTCAAGGCAAAATTCTTTATATTTTCCAACCGACAGCCTTTTCAAATTATTCACCTGGCATATATAGTGTATGACATGGTTGAAATTAAATTGAGCCTTCTCAACCTGTTAACCAAACAAAAAACAACCGACCAAATATTTCAGTACCAGGGAAGCGTGTCAAAGAATAAAATTATAACTCATTGAGAACTCAAACAAACAACAATAACAATAATAATAATAATAATAATAACTTTTCAGCATGGTTTTCAAACAATTGAAAATGTGGGACTTTACTATGAGTAGAAATAATGCTTTCCAAGGGGAGGTGAGACTCGATTAACAAATGTTACACGTTAAGAATTAATGAGTTTAAGAAAGAAAAAAATAATCATACTGATAAAAAAAGAAAAAAAAAAGTCTCTCAACATACCTCATCCCTTTCATAGTTGTCACTAAGAACATCACCAGTGGCCAACTCAAAACAAATGCAAGCAAATGACCACATATCAGCTGGAGTCGAATATTTAGATCCAAGAAAAACTCGGGACACCTATACTGTCGCGTATGAATATCATTAGTAAATTGCTTGTAGATAAGAGAAACTTCGAGAATGGGCAACTAGTGTCAAATTACTGCCATGTAAATTGCTACGCGTGTCTCATCAATGCCACTCCAATCACCATTGGCATGTAAGATGAATATCTAATGTCTAGCGACATCCTTAATGCTAATTACATTATTAGGAAACTAAATTTTTCTGAATTACCGAGGTATCAGAAATAATGATCAATTTCATATGCGATTGTATATCCTCGATCCAAAAGTTATCTAGTCACTGATTACTGTGTCTTAATTTGGTTAAACTAAACCTAGAGCTTAACAAACCTTCGTACTAACGTCTTTTTCTACATTAATGTTAACATTGATGGACATTATTTATTTTTCTTGTTGAACTTGAATTCATTACCAGTTATAGTCAAGAAAACACAAATTTGATCACTGGGCATTGTGATTAAGGGTCGTTAACTTTAACCAAGAAGTCTTCAGTCCAAAACTTGCTACCTGCTTGGAAGACTAACATTCTTTGATTGGGAGCTTCCAAATGTTGTAAAGTTGAATGATAGTAAGCTACTTTGGAGTTTGTGAAAGTGTAAAAGGTCAGGATTTGGGTACTACAAAAAGTTTGAGGTTGAAAAATTCCCTAATTCCCTTGATTTAGAATGAGAGTCGTGTACTGTTTCCTTCAGTGTCAACCTTGAATTTTTGCCAATCGTTTTTCACTTAAGTTCATTGGCAACTTGATCTGTTTGTCCATTCTATAATGCCGGCCTATCCCTTTTGATGATAGCGATGATATTTTGACTTTCTTTGAATTAGGGAAGAATTCTTCTCCAGATTGGATAATTCTGTTCAAGATCAAGCAAGTAGCCGTCATTCTGACACCACATATAACAGTGATGATGGTGATTCTCTAACTGACCTGAATCGTACAATGAGTTTTGAGGTCCTAGATGATCATCCGGGACGTTTTGGGCCAATTAATGTGGAAAGTCAAAACACAGGCTCTTATAGCATTAGTCTAACTGAAGTCAGATATTATTTAGAAGGAATTATTGCTGAAGTCAGATATTATTTAGAAGGAATTACTGCTAAAGGTAGGGAAGCATCTCTTGATGCGGTAGAAAATACACAAGAACAGGTTGCAGAGAATGGTTTAGCCAATCAAACAGCTTATATCAACTCGATGGAGATGAGAGAAGATTCAGGACAACGTATGAGAAGAATTTTACAAGAAACTGCTGCAAATTTTTTATACCGTGAAGTTCCTCAAATTGATGCCGAGGATCATACTAGCATACCGGATTTCGAATCTTCTATTCAGCAAATTGATACCCGTGAGAAAAATGATGATATTGGAGTATTATCAGATCATTCTAGAAGTTTTCAAGACAATGATTGAAAATGTAGATCCGCTGGAATCTACTTCTCACGAGGAACTGAATGAAGAACTAGGTATGGGAGTTGAGCCAAATGATCTCGTGGGTAGCTTATTCTACGACGTTTCAGCTCTAGATTCCTTCATCAAGTTTACTCAACTTCTTCCTCTGAAGCTAGAGGAATCCTTAATTTAAGGAAAAGAGATCGTAGTGGCAAGCATCTAGTTTTCAACAGGATGAATGGAAAAATAACATTGAAGAAGATATAAACGAAACTCAGTTGGAAGGCATCACTACTAATTGGTCTGGCGAATTCTTAAGTATGACACATAGAGGAGACATTCATCTGCATAATGCCCCTGGAGCTTCACATGAAAATGTTATCTTTGTTGAGGATGTGCCTAATTCGTTAGAGGGCTCTCCTAATCGGTAGGCTACATCCAGCCGAAGGTCGGAGACCTTTTATTTTCCTGAAGAGAATAATGTGTATGATGGGGAAATCAAAGAACTTTTAAATAGGTATAAAAAATTTTATATAACAACATGCCTTGCTGAATTCAGACTGAATGATGAATTTACATGTGGACTATTTTTCTTTATTATGGAGGAGAAGTGTCTCTGCTTTTCTTAGTAGTGGTTTCTGTTAAAAATCACGTGTTTGTTTAGATTGGTGTCAATTAGTATTTGATTAAATCTCAGAAGTTGATTTAGTTTTGATTTTATTTTGTTTTTTATTTTTTACTGGTTTGTTACTAGATTTTCGGCAGATTTTTAGGTAGATTTTCTAAATATCTATATGTATTCCCCGTATATATAGAGAGCCTTCTTGCTCTTCATAATACAATCTTCTCATCAACCATTCAATCACTCCCTCTTACACTAACAAATTGGTATCAGAGCCGTCTTCTTAAGGGATCTATGAGATCAAAATGGGAGGAGAATCCAGTTTTTCAGCTGTTGCACCACCAGTCTTCGATGGAGACAATTATCAAATGTGGGCAGTTCGTATGAAGACTTATTTAGAGGCTTTGAATCTTTGGGAAATAATAGAAGAGGATTATGAGGTCACTCCACTTCCAGCCAATCCTACTGTAGCACAAATCAAAACATAGAAGGAAAAGAAGACAAGAAAATCAAAGGCAAAAACTTGCCTATTTGCAACGGTATCTCAAATGATCTTCATATGAATAATGTCCCTCAAAATAGCAAAGGAAATCTGGGATTACCTCTAGGCTGAATACGAAGGAGATGAGAGGATTCGTGGAATAAAAGTCCTGAATTTGATAGGGATTTCGAGTTACAGAAGATGAAGAAGTCAGAGTCCGTGAAAGAGTACTCTGACAGACTTCTTTGCATTGCCAACAAGGTGAGATTGCTTGGTTTTGTGTTAAATGATTCCAGGATCGTTGAAAAGTTTTTGGTCACTGTTCCAGGGAAGTTTGAAGCCACCATTACTACTCTGGAGAACACCAAAGACCTGTCAAAGAATTCTCTTACAAAGCTCTTGAATGCTTTACACGCACAAGAGCAAAGGAGGTCTATGAGGCAAGAAGGGGTGATTGAAGGTACCTTACCTGTTAAGCATCAAGACAACAACAAGTATAAAAACAAGAAAATTTTTAAAAACCAATCGACGAATGGAGATTCATCTGCCAATTATCAGAAGACAAAAGGAGGTTCCAAAAAATCCTATCCACCTTGCCGCCATTGTGAGACGAAAAGTCATCCACCATACAAGTGTTGGAGAAGACCTGACGCCTTCTGCTCCAAATGCAATCAACTTGGATATGAAGCTGTGATTTGCAAAGTCAAAGGTTAGGTGAAAGAAGTAGATGCACAAGAGGTTGATCAAGAAGAAGAAGATCAATTGTTTATTGTGGCAAGGCCCACGCGGACACGTTGGGGAGAAGAAACGTGATGGGTGTGAGCGTGCGAGCAGGGGCGGTTGCCATTTGTAAAAAAAGGAAGAAAAGAACGGGGAGAAATTGAAATAACAAGTAAAATAAATAAAAAAGTAGTGCACCACTCTCACCCAAGCACGCATAACTACGGAGTTTTGATGGGATCCGGTGCATTAGTGCTGGTATGATCGCACCCAGGATGCAATGCGCACAAATTGCATTTAACACATGCGGGGCGGCATGATCGAGGCGACGGTGAGTGCACGCACGTGCTTGGAATGGCCGGTGGGGCCCGCACAGACAGTTGGGGAGAAGAAATGCGATGGACGTGAGCGTGCGAGTGGGGGGTGCAATACGAGGACTTCCCAAGTAGTCACCCAACTTAGTACTACTCTTGCCCAAGCATGCCTAACTGGAAAGTTCTGATGGGATCCGGTGCATTAGTGCTGGTATGATAACACCCGACATGCAATGTGCACAAATTGCATTTAACGCATGCGGGGCGACATGATCGAGGCGACGGTGGGTGCACGCACATGCTCAGAACGGCCAGTGGGGCCCGCGTAGACACGTCGGGGAGAAGAAACGCGATGGGCATGAGTGTGCGAGCGGAGGTGGTTACCATTGAGAACTTCCCAAAGTGGTCACCCAACTTAGTACTTCCCTAGCCCAAGTGCGCTTAACTGTAGAGTTTTGATGGGATCCAATGCATTAGTGGTGGTATGATCGCACCCGACATGCAATGCGCACAAATTGCATTTAACGCTTGCGAGGCGGCATAATCATGGCGACAGTGGGTGCACGCACGTGCCCGAAAACTGTTAGCGAGGAGAAGAAACGCGATGGACGTGAGCGTGCGAGCAGGTGCAGTTGCTATTTGTAAAGAAAGGAAAAAAAGAACAGGGAGAAATTGAAATAACCAGTAAAAGAAATATAAAAAGGGGTGGAACATGAGTACTTCCCAAGTGGTCACCCAAATTAGTACTACTCTCGCCCAAGCACGCTTGACTGCGGAGTTCTGATGGGATCCGGTACATTAGTGCTGGTATGATTGCACCAGACATGCAATGCGCACAAATTGCATTTAACCAATGCGGGGCGACATGATCTAGGCAATGGTGGGTGCATGCACGTATTAAGGGGAATGAAGCATTTCTTATAAGGGTGTGGAAACGAATCGCTAGTAGATGTGTTTTAAAACTGTGAGACTGAAGATGATGCGTAACGGGCCAAAACGGATAATATCTACTAGCGATGGCCTTGGGTTGTTACAAATGGTATCAGAGCTAGACACTGAGCAGCGTGCTAGCAAAGACACTTGGCCTCCAAGAAGGGTAGATTGTGAGATCCCACATCGGTTGGAGAGGAGAACGAAACATTTCATCATGCCTATACATAAATTAGGGTCTAATCAGGTTTTTCAACCTTCTTGCGTATCTAGCAAAGTACATTCAACATATCATGTTAGAGTTGTTGAGATATGATTCAAAGTATTCAAAATGAAGATATGATTTGAAGTAGTTGAGATATGATTCAAATATTCAAACTACCAAGATTTTAGGAGATTGTTAGTAGATTTGAATTTATCTAGATTTGCATGATTTACTATTTCTGGTTCAGTGTATTAGCTATAAATACTGGAATTGTGTAACCCTCTAAGCATCAAGTCAGTAGACATTAATAAAGCACTGCAGCTTCTATCTATTTTATCTATTCCTATCTCTTTCACTATCCCTCTTTCCAACAATTTTGGTATCAGAGCCAAGTTCGTTCGACACGAGGGCGAGTGATTATTTTCTTTCACAAAACAAAAATGGCAGTAGCTGGTTTTTCTTCCTCTGCACCGTTGTTACCAATCTTTAATGGTGAGAAATATGAGTGGTGGAGCATCAAGATGAAGACCTTGCTCAGATCGCAGGAGCTATGGGACTTGGTGGAGCACGGGTTTGTTGATCTATTAGAACCCACAATAGAAGAAAAGGAGAGACTAAGAGAAACCAAGAAAAACGATGCCAAGGCTCTATTCATTATTCAGCAAGCAGTTCATGAGACTATCTTTTCACGAATTGCAGCAGCAACCACATCAAAGCAAGCATGGTCAATTCTGCAGAAAGAGTTTCAGGGAGATTCAAAAGTCATAATAGTGAAATTGCAATCTCTAAGACGTGATTTTGAAACTCTGCTCATGACGAATGGCGAATCAATTGCTGATTTTTTGTCCAGAACAATGACAATAGTCAGTCAGATGCGCACCTATGGAGAGAAAATTTCAGACGAAACAATTGTTGCAAAGGTGTTGAGAAGCTTAACTCCAAAGTTTGACCATGTGGTGGCTGCCATAGAAGAAGCTAAGGATCTATCCATACTCTCCGTTGATGAACTGCTGGGCTCACTTCAGGCTCATGAGGCAAGAATCAATAGAGCATCAGAAAGGAACGAAGAAAAGGCACTACAAGTGAAGGAGACAACCAACAACGAAAACAACGAAAGAGAAAATATTCATTTAGCAGGTAGAAGTCGTGGAAGAGGAGGATTTCGCAGCTTCAATGGTGGTCGTGATAACAGGGGTAGATGGAGAAGTGATGGACAGAGACAATTCAATGAACAAAGGAATGTCATACAATGTTACCATTGTAGAAGGTATGGGCACACAAAATCTGATTGTTGGTATAAAAATCAACGAATGAATTTTGCAGCAGAGAATGAAGAAGAAGAAGAAAAGTTGTTTGTGGCGTGCATGGATACTAATCCGAAAAAAGGTGACTTATGGTTTGTTGATAGCGGATGCTCGAACCATATGACAGGCACAAAATCCTTATTCAAAGAGCTTGTTGAGACGCAAAAGATTAAGGTGCAACTTGGAAATACAAAACAGATGCAAGTTGAAGGAAAAGGTACGGTAAATGTCAAAACCAGTCACGGTAAGATAAAACAATTAGATAATGTTCAATTTGTACCTGATTTAGGGTACAATTTATTGAGTGTTGGGCAATTGATGACCAGAGGGCATTCTGTTCTATTTGATGACAACACTTGTGTCATTACGCATAAGAAATCAGGCCATAAAGTTCAAATTGACATGACTTCAAATAAGATGTTTCCACTTGATATTTCTAACATGGAGGATTTTGCTCTTACTGCTAGCACGAAAGATGACTCAACATTATGGCATCTCAGATATGGACATCTTCATATGAACGGCCTGAAAATACTCAGGGATAAAGGTATGGTTTTCGGATTACCAAGAATTGACTCAACTAATTTATGTGAAGGATGCATTTATGGCAAGCAGACTAGGAAGTCCTTTCCTGTTGGAAAAGCTAAAAGAGCTTCACATTATCTAGAACTAATTCATGCTGATTTATGTGGGCCAATGCAAACGAAGTCCTTGGGTGGAAGTATATACTTTTTACTATTCGTTGATGACTATAGTCACATGAGCTGGGTTTACTTCCTACAGCATAAGTCAGAAACTTTTCAGAAGTTCCAGATTTTTAAAGCTATGGTAGAGAACCAAAGTGGCTGTCACATTAAAGTTCTTCGCACAGACAGAGGTGGCGAGTTCATATCTAAAGATTTCAATCTCTTTTGTGAAGAAGAGGGCATCCAAAGAGAATTAACAGCTCCCTACACTCCAGAACAGAATGGAATCGCTGAACGAAAAAATCGAACTATTGTGGAGATGGCAAGAAGTATGTTACAAGCAAGGAGACTTCCAAACCAATTTTGGGCCGAAGCCGTAGCAACATCTGTTTATCTATTAAACATCTCACCAACAAAGGCGGTTATGAATCGAACTCCTTATGAAGCATGGCATGGAAGGAAACCATCTGTAAGTCATTTACGAATCTTTGGTTGTGTTGCTTATGCTCTGAAACATCCTCAAATTCGTCAAAAGCTTGATGAAAAATCTGAAAAATGCATTTTCATTGGCTATTGTACTCAATCAAAGGCATATAAATTATACAACCCCATCAGTGAAAAGATTTTAGTTAGAAGGGATGTAATATTTAATGAAAATGTGAGTTGGGATTGGAGTAAAGAACAGGAGCAGCAAAATATTACAGTTGAAGTTTCCCCAAATGAAGAGACAAGGGTCAACTCCAGTGCATCTCCTAGTGCATCCACTGCAACACAAAGTGTGTCAAATTCATCATCTTCAGAATCACTGAACAGCAATTCTTCTCTTGAAGAACTTTCAGATGAGACACCTCCAAGGAAGTATAAATCTTTAGCTGACATATATGCATCATGTCAATTTGCTCTTACTGTTTCAGACCCTATGAATTATGAAGAAGCAACTGAAAAAGAAGACGGGAAGAAAGCCATGGCAGTAGAGATGCAGTCCTTTAAGAAAGATGAAACATGGGATATGGTTGACCTACCAAACGAAAAGTTTTATGGAGATTTACAAGAAGAGGTTTATGTAACACCGTCAGAGGGATTCATAAAGGAAGACAAAGAAACAAAGGTATACAAGCTGAGACAGACAATGTACGGATTAAAGCAGACGTACTTACGAAGGCCTTGTCAGAAGAAAAGCTCTATACTTACATCGGCAACTTTGAATCATGGGGGAGTGTTGAGATATGATTCAAAGTATTCAAAATGAAGATATGATTTGAAGTAGTTGAGATATGATTCAAATATTCAAACTACGAAGATTTTAGGAGATTGTTAGTAGATTTGAATTTATCTAGATTTGCATGACTTACTATTTCTGGTTCAGTGTATTAGCTATAAATACTGGAATTGTGTAACCCTCTAAGCATCAAGTCAGTAGACATTAATAAAGCACTGCAGCTTCTATCTATTTTATCTATTCCTATCTCTTTCACTATCCCTCCTTCCAACAAGAGTTGCAACATTAAATTCAAGTCCAAAAACATGCAATTGAGCTAAATCATTAAATATTTCATTTCCTATGATTGGTTTAACCCTCCTGCCCATGTCACTCATCCCAATGTCAAGTATTTGTGGTCAGAGGTCTGACCACTAACTGCTTCCAACTATTAAGCGGCTAGGACATTATGAGAAATATCGCTCGATATTGGTCAACTGTTAGGGTGACTCACTAATAGACCAAATAATGCATCTCAACTGAGAGAGGGGGCGATCCTCGTGCTTGCCAAGCTACTACCCTCATGTTATTCTTCACCCTTGTAGACGAGTTCCCGATCAAGGGATAGTTGGGGATCCCTTAGTTGTACCAAAGTAAGGTCTTTATATGGTGCATTGTACTTCAAGGCACGACTTGCTACTCTAGCTCCTAGGTGGTCACTATGGATGACTGCGGATCTATATTCCTATTATAGGTTCACTAATAGAAACTACTGTCTTGACTGTTAGTCCCCACAGGGCCATACAACTTGTGAGAAATGACCCCTATATCTATCATCACCATAGAGACCTCTATCCCTCCTTGTAAATGAGTTCATGATTAGGAGTGAGTTGGCGAGCCCACTAATTGTTCTTGTATGGTAAGTTGTTGATCTACTCAACACTAGCTGCTAAGACACGGGTCGACTTTGGTATAACTTGTATTCACACTCTAAAATCGGACATCTAGGTTTGTTTGTGATAACATAGCCTTTTCACCCCTCATGAGCTGATAAGAAAATCTTTCAAATCTATAATATCATTAAGGGTCTTGAGCAGCCCTAGTTGTACTTAACCCCTTGAGAATTGAGGGGAGTTGTCCCGAGCAACTTGTATGTATTGATCTAGGGTTTTGAACTGCTCATCACACCCTAGTGCACATTTATGGTCCTACAAGGCTCAAAGTTTTGGAACAGTGTCGTCTCCTAACTAACCATCCTTAGGGGTCAATGTATGGCCCTCGGTTCACATATATAGCCTAGGTAGAGAAATTCATGTTAGCAAAAATTAATAGTAGGTCATGAGGCTTTAGATGCAACTTTAAGTGCAAATTTTTTTGTATTTAATAGATTAAAGCATCCATAATTCAGTCATACGCTCTCTATTCACGCTATTCTAAATCAATCCTACATATAAACTTATATAGAATAGTCTAAAAGAGCCTTTACGGAGTTTGGGATGTTTGGGTGCTCAGTTTTCCAATTTTAATATCCGAAGTGGGTCCTAAAATGAGTCAAGAGAAGAAAATTGGTGAAAAAGTCTTGAAAATTAGATTTTGAAAGGTTATAGAACATGAAAAACTAGTAATTGGCTGCCTGTTCACCTTGTCAACTTTGACTTAGGTTAGCTTCTATTTCCCCATGTCTGCCCTATTTTCTCGCACTTTCTCACCTCATCGTCATAGTTTCAAACCCTCTTTCGACAACGAGCTCGGTTGGTAGAGAGTATATGAATTTGACCTTTCGGGTCTATTTGATAAAAAATAGAATAACATCCTAACTAGTGAACCCTTATAAGACCTTTACTCTTGGGTCGAGGTGCTACCTTCTAAGACTTTTTCTCTAGTAGGTACATTATGGTTTGTGCTTGTCTACTCTCATCATTCATGGGAGGCTAGATGGTGAACCTTACCCATAGGACCATCTAGCCACCCAAGATTGGGGGAGCGACCCCCTGTGCTTGCCAGCTACTAAGGCTACCCGCGTAATCCTACGTCCCTTAATAGGATGGATGTGCTATGTAGGGTAATCCAACTGAACTTTTGTCATTCTTGGATGTCATAGAGGTCAACTAGGTTCTAGGCCGTTTAAATAAAATAAAAAATTAATGTATAAAATTTAAATCAAAATAAAGACAAGAAGCAAGGCCATCATTAAAATTAAAATAAAATCCAATTATAAGAAGGGTTCAAATTTATTGCGAATGAAAAAAAAAAAAAAGGTTTGAGATATAATTACAAAACAAAATAGAAAATATTCAAATACAAAAATGAACTTACGATCTACAGAGACCCCCTCTATGACCGCACCTCAAACGCTTCCCCACCTCGACCGACAACCTTCAAACACATGAAAAAAGAAAGAAAATATGTGAGTATATAAATATACCCAGTAAGCATCCTACTCGTAGGCTCTCATTGCATCTTTGACCTAGCATAAGACCACATGTTTTACTCTAGACTCTAGGTATATTGCTATTATTGTGCGCAATCTTAGTTAGCTAGCTTAGCAATATTTGAGGTGAGGCGCTACCCCACGTAACCTTGTACCAGGTGGGGGAGACATGGTGAGTGCTAGCATGCTCATCATCCATGAGGGGTTAGCTGGTGAACTCATACCACAAGCTATGAAGTCGCCCAAGGGTGAGGACATTACCCCCCTATACATGCTAGCTCCACTAGTTACCTACATGATTAACTTCCTCCCGTTGGACGAACCTTCCATGTAGGATAACCATTAACTACTAGCGTGATCAACGTCCAAGCACAGAAAAGATACACCATGCAGAGTAATCAATCAAACCAATGAGTAACACAAATCTAACTAGCCTCACATCTACCTCGATGGTACCGTATAGGAGTGCAAAGAGAAATGGAAGGTAATTAATACTATATTAGTTACTATCGGCCTCGGAGGCTACCATTATCATTCTTAAATGTCGTGGAGGTCTACTAGATTTTTAGGGACATCTAGGTGACTTAAATCACATCTCTTTGTTTCCAGGACATTCATAGTTAGCTCCTTGGGCTAAAAAAATCTCTGAATGCAAACATCAATAATAACTTTATTGAAAATAGAATATGTTTTTGTTTAGAAACTATGAGTTTTAGGACATAAAAGCCAACAGAAGCTTGATACCTTCCTCTTCGTACAACTTTGAGATGTTCTGGGATAAGAACTCGCCACTTCGATCGGTGCACAAGGTTTTCAGCTTGTTATCATACCTATTTTTAGTGAGTCTTTTGAACTTCTTAAATGCACGTAATGCCTCTTCTTTATCTTTGAGCTTGTTCATCCACACCCAACAACTATAATCATAAAGTAAGAGAAAATACTTGTTACCTGCAATCGAAGATGGGGTGATCATACTACACAATCTGCATGAACCAGTTTCATTGGTCACTCAATACGAAAACTTGTTTGAGTTGGGAAGAGTAGTGTTGTTTGTTTGGAGACTAGGCAACTTTCACATAGCTTGTTCGGGTGTATGATTTTGGGTAGCCTTGTAGCCATCTTCTTCTATTCCATCATTTTGAGTTCTAAAAATTCACGTTCCGAAGTCTGGCATGCCATAGCCAAGTTGGGTCTGTAAGTATTGTCAATAGGGAGGTGGGCTGACTGGTCTCCAATAGTATCTTCTACAGGTGGTTATGCAACCATTTTATCATCATCAACAAGGTTTTATTTTTGTCGAAAACCCTGAGGAACGAGCCAACTAACTCTGCTCTACTTCCTTCTTCTGTCATTTAACCAAGACGGATAATGTTACTCTTCATCTTGGTCAGTAAACGTTGGTCATCATTCTTGCACTAGAACAAGATGGATCATTTGCATTGGATTGAAACAATCGATCCATCGCCAAACTACACATTTTCAATGAGCTTCGCATCAAGCACTTTGAACTTTGTTCGATCAACGGTCATGTGGTTGCTTGCTCCGTTGTTAAGGTACCACATGGTGGTCTCTACTCGGTCTTCTCCTTTTGTGAGAAGGTTTTCCATAACCTTTTCTTCGTTGAGAATCAATAGGTTGGGCATCTTCTCGGCCAACATTAGTGCGGGCAATTGATCTTGCGTGAGTGTAAGGTTTGCCTCCTCATCTCAATTCTTCTTGCGGCACTCTACCGCATAGTGTCCATATTTTCCACAAGAGTAACACTTGATCAATCTCTTGTCGTTCTAAGGGTTGAAATTGTCATGAGTTTGTGAGGTATTGTCACGGCCTTCTCTGCCACCATGTCCGCGCCCATGTCCTCGACCACGTCCACGACCTCTGTTTTCCTTGTTATGGCTGTCAAGTCCCCTTGTACTTGAAAAAGAAAAAAAAGAGTCAACTGCATTATTCTTGTTCATCTGCGCGAGCCACTCCTCATGTGTGAGTAAGAGGTGTTTTTCCTCCTCTTTGTCTTTATAGCCACGAAGTCTCTCCTCATGACCTTAAGACGACCAACAACCTCCTCAAATGACATATTTTTGAGGTCGTCGAACTACTCGATGGAGGTAACAATTTGCATGAATCATGGGAGAACAACTTGAAGGAACTTCTTGAGACAGAGATCTCCTCCACCATGTTGCCTAATGAACGGAGGCCACTGACGATTGTCATCAACTTCATGGCAAAGTCATCTATTGACTCTCCGTCGTTCATGCGGATAGCCTTAAACTCACCCTTCAAGGTATGTGCCTTTGCTTCCTTGACACATTCCACACTCACATGCATTGTTTGCAACATCTCCCACGCTGCCTTTGTCGAGTCCTTTTCTCCCAACAAGAGAAGAACATCCTTCGGGACTGCTTGTTAGATGATGGCAAGAGCCATCTTGTTCTTACGCTCGTCAATGTCACCATGCTCGATGACATCCTATGCCTTATGCCTGTAAGTTGACATGCATCTTGATCGACCATGCTGCGTAGTTACTCTTCGTGAGTAATGGGTACTAAAGTGTTACACTCCCCTCCTTTCCGCTCTTTATCGTTGTCACTTCTCCTTCGGAGACTTTGTATGGAGACGACATTTGTTTTCGCATCTTTGTTCTGATACCAAATATTGGATTTGACCCATAATTGAAATATTTTGAAACAAATAAAAAAGGCAAAGGTAAGACTTGAGGGGAGAGTGCTTTTGGAACAAAGTAATCTTAAGCAATAACTTTTCAATTCTCTTTTGTTGTTAGGTTGTTGTGAAAAAAGCATACGTCTCGTGAGTATTTATGGTGGAGAAAGCACAAAGTTGTTTCCTAAACTTTCTCCTCAAGTTATGAACCACTAAGTCTCCTATAGTTGCAATTTGGCAGCTACTACCAAACAGGTTACTCCGATGCTTTGTATAGGATTTTGCCAAGATAGCCTCACTACTTACGAAATTGACTCGAAAGGGTGCGTCATTTGTATTAACTCAAGATTGTGAGGCAAGTTTTCAGGATCTAAAAGATAAGCTTGTGACTATTAAATAAATCTCACACACACTAACAATAGAACGCTCTGATACCAATTGGTGAAACTATATTACTCGCGTATTTGTGAAAGAGATGTCACGCACACTATTTTTTCTTTTGAGAGTGGAGAGACAAAGAGACAGAACACTAAGTTTTTTCCAAAAAAAACCCTTCTCTATTACTTCTCTGTTTCTTTGCTCTTTGACTTTACAATAGAAGGACTAGGTATTTATAAGTTTTTCTAACTCTAATAATACGTATGAGAGAGCTACCCATAAACCTGCCATTATTCCTACAAAGGCTCTCGGCCTTTTCTTTCGCGCTGACTTTTCAAATTAAACTCTCGTACCAAATTAACTATAATTGGCATTTAGCATTTAAAGTTTATTCAACAAAACTCCCCCATAAACTTAGATGCTCTATCCAACGACTCCACCTGTGCCATTTTTGTTTTCTCGAGCTCAATCGTGGTTTCTTCAATTTCCTCTCCTTATACTCGAGCAGCAAACTAAGCTTATCCTTTTCTGATGAAACTTTATTTGGAGCTTCTCGAAAAAAGCCCATTTGAGACAGCAACTCCTCATTTCTCCTGTTCTCAACCACGTTCGACTCAGTCAAAGACGTCATAGCTTCTTTCAGTTTACTTAATTCCTTTCGCAAGTCCATAACGACATTTTCCACTTCCACTTTTGCCTCCTCAATTTCGGCTTTATCACAAGTGATTATCTCAATTGTGCATCGTATACTCACTGCCTCCTATTGGACTCGATTCAGATTCACGTCAAGTGAGTCTCTCTATTGAGTTAGTATCTCTACATCTTTCTCCTCCCTCACTAGCTCTTCCACTCAACCATCAATCTCCATTAATAAGTCATTCTCTTTCTCCACACCTTCTTCAATTTTCTTCACAAGCTCAGAGATTACCTTTCCATTCTCTTCCTTCTCCTGTTTGAGATTGAAAGAACTCTCACTCAGCTCAGCCACTTCCATCTCTAACCATTCAATCTCCATTTCTAAATATTTCTTTTCTTTTTCAATCTCTTCTTTCTCCTTCGAAAGGCGCTCGTTCAGGGATTTCAACGTATGCAACTGAGACTTCTCTACAGATTTATCCATGACAGTTTTGGGTTGTTGCTCTAAATCTCTGTTCTCCTCCTCATGATCTGGCAGTTTCTTTGGCTCGTTCGCTGATCGCGTGGGCTTCTTCTTCGCCATTGTTTTGAGAATTTGAAGGGAATGCGGCTTGCATTTGCATCATCTGTTTCTCATGTTCAATCTGCATTTCTGTCATCTTTTCTCTCCTTTCCATCTTTTCTTCTTCTATTTTCTCTTCCATTCTCATCCTCTTTCTTCTTTCTTCCTCAAATTTCCTTTCCCGCCATTGAAGCTCACTCTCTTCAAGCTCAAGCTCTCTGTTATCCAGTTGTTCATCCTTCATTTTCTCATCTCCGATATCGCGATTTTGCCAAATTCGCTACATATCACCTCATTTCCAATGGTTTCCACCGCCTCACGACTATCGCCATTGTCTTTCACGCCGCCGTGTTCTTTTGCTTTCACATCTTTATTTTGGGCCATCAAGACAATACCTTCGTTTGTTGCGTCATCCAAGGTTAGGTTGATCTTTTCTTCCACCTTTTTATCGGCTCGACAATCTCTTGTAAAATGCCCCACTCTACCACAATTGTAACATTTGTTGGAGTTACAATTGTTCGCATAGTGACCATATTTTTTATGGTGTTAATATAACACATGCGGAAGCAATTTGGATCATAGGCACTTTTAGAACATCAATTATAGTAAATAACGAGCATGTTCATAAGTATTAAAATTTAATGAGTTTAGATACTAACCTTTTGTAGTTCAAACTCCTTTTTCCTCACTAATCGGTTTCGAACCACCACTAGTGTCTTCTCCACTATCCTCCGACCTTAGAACGGGATTGTGGAATCCGGTGGGTGACTAAACTTGGGAGGGATTTTGTATATGTGAAGAGAATGTTTGTGAGAGGTTTTTCTCAAGGTTTTTCACCAAGAAGAAGAAGACCTTCCATGTACCATGATCACTCTATTTAAAGAGTCATGTTTGCATGTTCATGCAAATTTGAGATCACCAAATTTTGACACTTAAAATTCCACTCAAATGTTTGGGATTATGTGGCAAGCATGCATGTTTGAGTTAACCAAATTTTGACACTCAAAATTCCACTCAAACTTGTGGGGTTTATTTGGCAAGCATGCAAGTTTGGTTGAACCAAATTTTGACCCCTCAAAATTCCACTAACATGGAATTTTCCATTAAATGAAGTCAACATTTTTACTTTCTTCGTTTTAATTCAACAATTAATTTGAATAATGAATTTCAAATTAAACTAACATTAAATGATTAATTAAACTATTTAATTAATATTTAATATTAATTCAAATGCCAATCTCAATCAATTCCGACACAATTGATTAAGATATTTAAATCTTATTTAAATATCTCAGTTTCTCTCTTTTTGTTTAATTCGTAAATAAAACAAAAATGCGGTTAAATATATCGTATATATGTACGCATATTCCCTAATTTGAATTCGAACACTTCGAACTCACTCGTCACACTGTTCTATTGTTTAGTCCGATATGAGCTAGCAGAGGGACCTAATGGACCTATAGATCATGGGCTCCAACGATCCAAGATTAATCGGTTAAACTCATTAACCTTATTAACCAACATTCGTTAACTACTAGGACACTCCATTATAGCCTAGTAGTTGCACTCCCCTCACTATAGATATATTTATTTCCATTTTATATAACCATGATTAGTAAGTCGATCCTTCACAGGTTATTCGTAACTAAAGCTGGGTCAATTTACCGTTTTACCCCTAAAGTTACTTCTTGTTCCTTATGTCTCACTGATCCTCTAATGAACAATTGGTTTGTGGTCCAACCAGTAAACCGAATCCCTCTCAGGCTAATGAGAAGGTGGGGCCCCTTGTTCAAGACCTGGAGTCAGTGCTTAAGGGAACTACCTCTCTTCTATCCCTAAAAGTGGGTAGGAGTGAATTCCATCTTGCACCCCACGTCCCCAGCCATTCACCCAGTCTTACCCCTGAAATGGGAGGCCTATTGAGACGGTGAACTAGAGCCACTCTAAGGATTATTCCGAATAAACAGGATTAAAACCGAGTTACCTAGGTTATCGAATAGACGGCGAACTAGAGCCACTCTAAGGCGAACTAGAGCCACTCTAAGGCGAATTAGAGCCACTCCATGCAAATCTAAGGATAATTCCGAATAAACAGGAGTTTATGGTTAGCTCAGGATTAAAACCGAGTTACCTAGGATTTAGATTAATGATCATAAAGTTCACTTTATTCAATAACAATCTTTACTGAATAAACAACAATAATAACTTTATTGAAAATATAATATATTTTTGTTTACAAACTATGAGTTTTAGGACATAAAACCCAACAATTTTTTACAATTGTAGCCTTGAATATTGGAGTAAATTGATCGGCCGCCTCTTCATCGACTGCGTCCTCTTCCACGCCAATTTGCATGGCTCGACTGTCCCTTCTCCTTATAGTATCCTTCATTACTGCTGCCTTGACCATCTCGTCCATTTCCGCGACTTCCATGACCACAACCTCTACCTTGAAAATTTTGAGAGTAGAGTACCTTTTCATCTTTAATTGATGTCTTGGTTTGAAGTGCTTGATCGAGTGTTTCCTTCTTCTTCTTCTTCTTCTTACATTGCTCGTGTACCTCGAGAGATCCGACGAGCTCATTGACTGTGAACGTCACTAGGTCCTTTGACTCTTCTATTTCATATACAACATTCTCGAAGTTGTTGGTAAATGACCTCAAAATCTTCTCCACAGCCCGCTTCTCGGCTAACATTTCTCCATTTTGGTTGAGTTGGTTTACCACGGTCTGTACACGCGTGATGTAGTTAGATACATTTTATGACTCCTTCATCTTCATGGTCTCCAACTCGCCACGAAGAGTTTGGAGACGCACTTGCTTGACTAGGTCGGTTCCTTTGAACATTTTTCCTAAAGTGTCCCACCCTTCTTTTGAAGTAGTTGCACTGGCAATTTTCTCAAACCCCGACTCGTCAACGGCTTGGAACAACATGTATAGTGCCGCCTTATCCTTTGATCGCACCTCTTTCAACGCCTTGTTTTGTGTAACTGTATAACCCGTGGTATCTTTTGGTTCTTCAAAACCTTCTTCGACCACCTCCCATGCATCTTGAGAACCGAGAAGAGCTTTCATTTGAATGCTCCAATTCTCGTAGTTTGTCTTCGTTAGTCGTGGTAGCGACATTTGACCCGTCACATATGCTATTGACTCTGAAACCAATCAGTAGAACGCTCTGATACAAATTTGTGATGATGGAGTTAATATACACATGCAGAAGCAATTTGGATCTTAGGCATACTTAGAACATCAATTATAGTAAATAACTAGCATGGTCATAAGTATTAAAACTCAAGTTCTTTGAGTACTAACCTTTTGTAGTTCAAATTCCTTTTTCCTCATGAACCGGTTTCGAACTACCACTAGTGTCTTCTCCACTATTCTCCGGCCTTAGAACGGGATTATGATATCCGGTGAGTGACTAAACTTGGAAGGGATTTAGTATTATATGAAGAGAGAGTTTGTGAGAGTTTTTCTAAGGTTTTTCCAAGCAAGAAGTTCCATGTACCTTGATCACTCTATTTATAGAGTCATGTTTGCATGTTCATGCAAATTTGAGTCACCAAATTTTGACACTCAAAATTCCACTCAAATGTTTGGGATTATGCAGCAAGGATGCAAGTTTGAGTTAATCAAATTTTGACACCTCAAAATTCGAGTAACTCAAACATGGATTTTTCCATTAAATGAAGTCAACATTTTGACTTTCTTCCTTTTAATTCAACCATTAATTTGAATAATTAATTTCAAATTAAAGTAATATTAAATGATTAATTAAACTATTTAATTAATATTTAATATTAATTCAAATGTCATTCCCAATCAATTCCGACACATATTTGATTAAAATATTTAAATCTTATTTAAATATCTCAGATTCTCTCTTTTTGTTTAATTCGTAAATAAAACAAAAATGTGGTTAAATATATCGTCTATATGTAGCGCATATTCCCTAATTTGAATTCGAACACTTCGAACTCACTCGTCACATTGTTCTATGGTTTAGTCCGATATGAGCTAGCAGAGGGACCTAATGGACCTATATTTCATGGACTCCAACGATCCAAGATTCACCGGTTAAACTCATTAACCTTGTTAACCAACATTCATTAACTACTAGGACACTCCACTATAGTCTAGTAGTTGCACTCCCCTCACTATAGATATATTTCTATCCATTTGATATAACCATGATTAGTAAGTCGATCCTTCAAAGGTTGTTCATAACTAGAGCTGGGTCACTTTATCGTTTTACCCTAAAGTTACTTCTTGCTCCTTATGTTCCACTGATCCTCTAATGAACAATTGGTTTGTGGTCCAACCAGTAAACCGAATCCCTCTCAGGCCAATGAGAGGGTGAGGCCCCTTGTTCAAGACCTGGAATCAGTACTTAAGGGAACTACCTCTCTTCTACCTCTAAAAGTGGGTAGGAGTGAATTTCATCTTGCACCCCACATCCCCAGCCATTCACTCAGTCTTACCCCTGAAATGGGAGGCTTATTGAGTCGGCGAACTCGAGCCACTCTCACCCATGCAAATCTAAGGATAATTCTGAATAAACAGGAGTTCATAGTTAGCTCAGGATTAAGATCGAATACCTAGGTCATCGAATGAAAAGAAAATCAGTCTCGATAGTAAACGACATTATAAAGTGAGAATGATTTTCTTCATGGTCCGATCTTATGTAATACTCATTGCATAGAACGCCCCCACTCACATGTCTCCGCATGTACAATTTAGTGATCACATTGTTTATGTCATATACAAAAGTGGGCCGCATCCATAGTGTTCCCAGGATAAGGTACTCAGCCTTATCCCTGTACTATAGATCATTTTGACTATATACTTGAACTTGATCCACTCTTATGTCTCTACATATAGTTCAAGTAATCATACTATAGTCAAAGTGTTCTTAGTTTATTGGATTTAGATTAATAATCGTAAAATTCACTTTATTCAATAACAATCAACATCAATAATCTTTATTGAAAATAGAATATGTTTTTGTTTACAAACGATGAGTTTTAGGACATAAAACCCAACATGTGAAACTATACTACTCGCATATTTGTGAAAGAGATGTCACGCATACTATCTTTTCTTTTGAGAGTGAAGAGACAAAGAGACAAAGAACATTGAGTTTTTCCAAAAACCTTTTTCTATTACTTCCATGTATTTTTCTTTTTCTCTACTCTGTTTCTTTGCCGTCTGACTTTAAAATAGAAGACCAGGTATTTATATGTTTTTCTAACTCTAATAATAGGTATGAGGCAGCCACACATAAACCTACCATTATTCCTAGGGAGGCTCTTGGCCTTTTCTTTCACGGCTGACTTTTCAAATTAAACTCCCATAACAAATTAACTAAAATTGGCATTTAGCATTTAAAGTTTATTCAACCGTGACGACATCAGTACTCAGGATGTCTGACGACATAGGAAACTATGTAATTTATAGTGATGCTTCCAAAAAAGTGTTGATGTAGCGCTGAATGGTCATTGCATATTGATATATGGAAATCACTACAAGGGGAGTAAGATTCGGATTACCTTGTTGATCATCTCAAGGCAAGAACATTGTTTGAGATTCGAATCACTTCACAAGCAAGATCGATCATGTTGAGCTTGAATGATTCTTGTTGATCAAATATCTCAACGCAAGAACACTTATTTGAGATTCGAATCACTCCAAAAGCAAGATTGATCATGTCGAGTTTGAATGATTCTACATGCAACCTAAACTACATAGAATTGCAAAGAAACTTAGTCATTGGCTAAAGAAAAGCACAAATGCTCCTTTTACTATATTTTCCAAGTCTACTTACAAATACAACATGCATGACTTTATATAGCCTCAAAATGAAACTATTCAAGGCATTCGAAGAGTTTTAACATTCATACTTAATGGTCACAATTAACCATTAGTAATTATAATCTAAAGTAAATAAAAAGTCTTAAAATACATTAATGAAATACAATAACTCTAAATTGTAATCCATCCAAAATTTATAACATGAAACTTCATTCTTCTTCAATGTGGTATGAATTGAAATATCTTTTGATAATTTCAACAATATTTTCTTCCCATCTTCATTGAAGCGTATTGTATGATTGATGTCTCTTGGTTCATATCAAGAGGTGTAAGTACAATTATTGTTATAAAGAGTATGTTTGTCATACTATTTCTTATGGAACTAGCACATAATGGAAACATTTAAAAAGTCGGTGTAAAAAGTACCCATATAAGATGGAAGACAAACTACAAACTACCTTTAAGTATTCAACCTTCAATAAATGAAAAATGTAGTAGTAATTTTGTAATTTCATTGTTTAGTCCAACAACATGTAGAGCATGTGCTAAGATGATAATTATGGATGAATTGTGATTTAAATTCGTAGAGAATGAGAGTTTTAGATTTCTTTGCAGTATTGTATGTCCTAAGCCTGACCTTCCATCCAGAGTAACAAAAATATTTCAACTTAATAAAGAAAAAAAAATGAAGTTAAAAGTTTGTTTTAGTGAGTAATTCAAAAATGGTTTGTCCTACTGAAACCTAGACATGATAGTCACGACATGATTTATTGATTTGGGATTGAATTTGCATAAAGGAATTGTGAACTTTTGTCAAGTTACAAATCATGAGGGACAAAATTATTGAAATTGATAAGGTTTATAACTTTACAAAAGTTTATCATAGTTGATAATTCAAATTTCAATGATGTGACTTTTTCATATATTATGAAAAGTCTCCAAAGCTAAAATTCAGCTTGATGGAGAAGTATTACACATGAGGTGGTGTGCTCACATAATTAATTTTATTACGAATGAGGAGATTATAGAAAGGTATGACTCCATTTTTACTGTTGTCAGATCGTCTCTTAGAGATTGGAAAAATTTAAAGATGATGTGAAACAAGAAAATTTTGAACCTAGAACACTTGTTTATTTAGATGTAGCAACTAAAATTCTACTTATTTAATGCTTGATCGTGTTTTGAAACTTTAAAAAAAATTAAAAAAAAATTAAAAAAAAAATAATTAGATTTTATTGAAGATGATCATGGAAACAAAAGAACAAGAACAAGAATTGGTGATTGGAAAAATCTTGTAAATGTTTGTCACGTTTTTTAAGGCTTCTATGATATCACTACAGATAAATGATTATTTATACGTGACTTCTACTTCTTGTTTTCATGAAAATGTTATTGTCGTTTAGTTTTGTGCTTGAATTTAGGAGTGAAAAGGAACATCTTTATGAGATGAACGTAATCGATAGATCTATTTTCTTTAGTTAGGACAAATTCACTTGCTTTAGGGTCCTTCATAGAATCTCTGACCGTGTCCCTTCCTCAATGAGTCAAGAGCGAGTCATGCCACATTGCATGGGAGGAACTAATCTTTCACTTCCTTTTTGAGCTTTCGATTGACGGTCGTCCCTCCGGTTCTTTCAGGTTTTCGCTTTCTTCCTCTTTTCTTACAGTTCAATCAGGTGAATGGGTTTACAAGAGAGTCAATTCAATTAGAATAGGTTCAGGTAGAATAGGTGAAGGAGGAAAATCAGGTTCAGGAGTTTACAAGAGAGTCAATTCAATTAGAATAGGTGAATTAATAAATAAAGGTGAAGGCAATGGAATTGCTTTACCGAATTGGAGAGGTTCAGGCAATGGTGAAACCGACAGGTGAATGAGTTTACAAGAGAGACAATTCAATCCTCAGCTGCTTTACTTAGTGAAAGAAGAATCGGCCAGTTTACCCTGTGAAATCAGGTCAGGGAATAGAGGTTCAGGAAGAAGACGAGTTTACAGTTCAATCCGGGAAGGGAATATCGGTTCAGGTTCAGTAGTTCAGTCGAATTAATCTTTCTTCTTCGTTTACAGTGAATAAATAGGGACAAGTGATTGAGTTCAGGAGTTTCCCTTGTTTACTATTCATGAAAGAATAACAAACAAGAACTGAATAGAGGAAAAGAAAAGGAGATTATCATCCAGCCGCTTTACCTAGTGTTTGAGTTCAATCTGGTTCGTTCAGTACAGTAGTTCAGGAGCGAAGCCGAGGGGAAGGAAAAAGCTACTTTTACCTCCTTCAATCAGGCAAGGGAATAGAGGTTCAGGGACAGGTTCCGGAGAAAGAAGAAATATCTCAAGAAGAAGAATTGAAAATCAATAGAAAACGAAAGAAGAAAATATGCGAGATGAGTTCAAGAAGGTGATTGAGCTTCTCTTGAATTTTCATTGTTTACTATGTTTGAAGGGAGAGGAAAGAAAAGATTCGAGAAGAGACCGTAAAATAGCTAGACCTTTTTCTTTTCTTACAGTTCAATCTGGTTCAGGAGGTAAGATCAGAGAAAGAAAGAAAAAAAGGAAGGTTAATTAATAAATAAAGGTGAAGTAGCTCAGGGAATAAATAGGTGAACGTTCGGTAGTGAAGGAGTTTACCTTGTTCAAGAGTGAAAGAAGGGAATAAAACAAAGCTGAAGAAAGTAAAGCTGAATAAGGAGTAAGGATCAATAGGTTACGGAGTAAACTCGAATCAAGGAGAAAGAGAAGAGCTAAGATTCCCAGTTTACAGTGAAAGAAGGATTGAATATGCGAGTGAAGGATCATTCATCTTTCTTCAATCCGTCCAGAGCGGAAGAGAAGAATAAAACACCTATTTACCTTGTGAAATAAGGGAAGGGAGAGAAAAGAGAAGAGACAGACCCTTAAATAGTTTAGTTCAACCCTTGTGAAAGAATAACTCACAATCACTTCCTGAGAATAACTCTCAATAACTAAAGGGAATAGATATGAAGGTTCTTCAAATAGCTTTATCGAGTGTTTGAAGGTGAAGGAGTTTACAATTAAAGAATAAAGAATAAATAGGTTCCGGTGAAGGAGCGAAGCAGAGGTGAAGGTTTCTTCTTCGTTTCTTACAATTCAATCTGGTTCCAGTTTAGCAGCTTTACCTTGTGAAAGAATAGTTCAGAGCGAAGCCGAGGTTCAGGTTTCTTCTTCTTTTCTTACTGTTCAATCTAATCTGGTGAAGGAGAAGATTAAGAATGAATCTTTCTTACCGGAGGGAGAGTAAAAGAGTGTTTAAATAACTCACAATCACTTCCTTCCAATAACTCACAATAACAAGAATTAAGGATAATATCAGAGAAAGAATAAAACACCTATTTACCAGTTCAATCATGTTCAGATTCAGGTTATTATCATCCAGCCGCTTTACTTACCTTGTGAAATCAGGTGAAGGAGAAAGAATCTTGTCTTGCTTGAGTCTTGAAATTCCGATTGAATTCATTTACTCTCCTGTAAAGCAGCTAATTCATTTATTCTTGAATGGTAAAGTAGCCGTATGACAGGAGAGTGTAAACTCTTGAACTCCGGGAGCGAGGCCCTAAAAAAAAGAAGCTATGAGTGGTAAACTCTGAAAAGAAATATGGAAAGAGGGGATTTGGCTGATAAAGATGGACAATTACACATCAGACTACCTTTACCCTCCCCCGCCAGAACAAAGAAAAGACGAATTCCAATCTCCAAATCTAAGAAGATCCACACTCCTTCAAAGTCTCTCAACTGAAGAAATGATTTTTTTATTGAAAAAAGAGGGTCGACCAAGCGTTGGCGGCTAAGGTCTCAGGACTCCTTGTTTTATTGAAATTCAAAAATAGTATTTCTTGACGAATCGAAGTTTTCTCAACTTCAAGCTGTAGAGTTCCGCCCCAAAAAAATTCATGTAGCCCCCTCGGGCATGCTCTTTGTACAACAAAGCGAAGAGCTAGTAAGGGCCAGAATTGAATATCATATTTTGTGTAGAATCGGATCTGAGGCTTTTTACTAGGATTGGAACAAACGAAGAACGAGTGACCACAAGCTCCGTCGCTCGACATGCAGTTAGCTCAAAACATGTTCATTATGTGGCCGAGCGAAGTGCACCTGCACCTATCTTTATGAAGGGTGAAGGTGAAGCAGTCTAGCATTACTTTAGATAGGAGCAGAATAGATGACTTACAACTCAAAGTTAGTTCTTCGGATCAATAAATATATCGTACCACGTAATGGAGATCAGATCTTGGTTTAGATCCGATGGTTGAAGGAGGGCAACGGGAGGACTAGTCGATGTAGGCCCTCAAACCGGCACACCCAACTTCTTAGTCAATCGGCACTTTCATCTTGTTCTATGTCGGGATATTCCATTCAAGTTAGACCACCAGCATCTGATCTGAGTCAGCAGAATCTAAGCTAGTTGCGGTTTTCTCTTTGATAGCTAAATAGGCGTTGTCAGTATCTACTGTTGAGGCCTTTCAAAATGCTGATTGAATTTTTATTTCTAATTTATACAAATTCTCACGCTCTAATAGTTGGACAAAAAGGTAAAATCAAGTCCGTAATGTAAGAGCATTCTTTTACGCGCCATTCAAAAATGAATTCTGACATTAGTAATGCATCAGATGGTTGATACGGGGGTCACATTGAAATATTCATTGAATTGTATGCCTCTTTTTGTTAAGCTAAGCTTAAGAAAGAATCAAGATCTTAACATCAGATCCAGATTCCGCTCCTCGAATTGTATTTGTTATTGGCTCTTGCCTGTTCTATCAGTTATCATTCTGGCTATCTAAATCACAAGCAGAGGTTTGACGGGACTATGACAGGCAATTTCTGTTGTTAAAATGGACCCACATTGCACCAACAAGTCACCTACTCTGCTTAGTTTGAGAAAAGTAGGAATTCCCTTGTACTGCGCGAACTCATATGCATACTTGGATGCTAACTCGAATGATGTCTCAGGATAATTCATTTATGAAGGCACCTCGACTAGACGACATTTCAAACAAACTTTGCGGAAGCGTTTCACCAAATCGATCGTGGTGAAGTCAGCAATCGATTCGGCGTATCATCCGCGTCACGAATTGGATGGCAAGCACAATTCTAACTAGTTTTCCGCACTACTTTTATGCAGTTTCAGACTCTCATGCCTGTCTGTTTAATGAAAAACTAGCATCCCCGAAGCCTTTCATTTAGGTTGACTTTGCTTTCTTCTTAGTCTTCCGTCTAGTAGTGGAAGGCGTGTCTAGGAATCCATCCTCGTAGAATAGGGAAGCCGGCCTTTCTTCAAATACCACGGCCCCAGGGCCAAACCATAGGTCTCCTGGTGCTATGGGGATCTGCCACATGGTTGTTGCTGAGAAAGATTCAGGGTAGAACAACCATTCTGTTTTAGTTCTTCTCCACATTCTTACCGAGTGATCCAAGAATTTGCCTATGATTTTTTCAACTGAGATTTCGATATAGAAAGATCCCTTATTTCTTCACCGCAGATTCTCGCGTCGTTTTCTTGAAAAGATATTAGATCACCGTGGGACACTTTAAAATGAGTAATGGGTACCATTCCTTTATTCACACAAACCCTTCGATGACTTATCAACTACCTTGCTTGAGGAAGAGTTTCACTAAAATGGAGACGAACCGGAATAACGTCCGATCTTGTTTCTAGATTGAGCGGAAAAGGGATATAAGAAGTTCGTTCTCTTCCTTTGTGCATCTTTGTGATGGGTAAATCCCCATGAAAAAGAGGCAACTTTCGTGTAGTTTGTGATTGTATGTAACTGTTAAGATTTTCTCTCGAATAAATCTCTCTTAATAGATCTCCTCTTGTTTCTCAATTTTCGGAGAATGCGGCATTGTATTATTGTAAGTTCTCTGTTCCGAACATTTCCTAAAAGTAGACGACAAGTTTTAAATCTTAATGCAGGCAAGACATATCTTGTTGAATCCGTTTTTTTGCCACATCGCATATAATGGGAATCAAACCCCCTCTGTAGCGGCGGGCGTATGGAGAATCTTCGAGATACTTCAGCAACTTTTTAGGAGTTAGTTTTGGTTTGCCCCTTTCTCTGATAATCAGGTATCTTTATAACGGGAATCAAACCCCCTCTGCAGCTGGCGGGCGTATGGAGAATCTTCGAGATACTTCGGCAACTTTTTAGGAGTTAGTTTTGGCTTGCCCCTTTCTCTAATAATCAGGTATCTTTATGTCATCCTTCAGCTGGTGCGCAGGAGCACACTTCTGTTTTCCCCAACCTATACAAGGGGGTGGTAATGAATAGAGATCTCCCGCCAGCTGTCTTCTTTTCCAATCACTGAACTTCGTTCGAGAGATCTGATCTCATCAGATCTCACCAGGGCGGGCGAAGGGGAAGGAAGGGATGGGTGATCTCGGAACAGCAACGGGAAAGGGCTCGTAGCCCCCCCTCTCCCTCTTCCTCACGCCTATTTGTTCTCCCGGCCTTGGGTGGAACTCTTCTTTTTTAATAAAAAGATGAATGGATTGGGCCATGATACATTCCGAAATATTTTTGTAAAGGAATAGACTCTTTTCGTCCCCGCCTGCTTGAGGACTTATGTGTATGTTTTGGAATAGGGATGTTCCCCTTTTGTAACAAGTAGACCCATGATACGGACTAATAGCTGTTCATACTCTTACCCGAAAGTCAGATATCTATATCATAGTTGGCCAATCCCCCACGGCTTCTCATGAATGTCTCTCCCCCTCCGCTTATGGAGTTTGACCTGCCTTTGACTCCGCTTGCTTCTAACTCCTAAGCTGTTTGACGATCTGACTTTTTCGAAGGGTCGGCGGGACATGGGAGCCTCAGCTCATGCATCGGTTTACCGAAAGAACCAATGCTATCCCACTTCCTTCTATTCAAAAAGGCGAGCGGCCCTTACTTAAACAAAAAGGCCAAATTTGGGGGCTCCTTCCCTATTTCTCGGTCTCGCAGCTTCCTCCTCTTTATATATTACTAAGCCCTCAATCAAGTGGGTAACCCCGAAAGGCGAACTCAGCCACGTTTTAGGAGTTGGTTTTGGCTTGCCTCCTATTTGATTAGTAAAGCGGTAACGAGCAAGAAAACGGATGCGTTAACGCTTTTACTTGAGATTTGAAAATGCAAATGAAAGAGGAAATAGAAAAAGAAGTAAATTCCTTTCGAGTTTCGCCTTCACCCTTCCGTGCACCCGCCTTAGGCGAGGCCAATCCCACGGCTAAGATAGTTGCTCCAGAGGTCGCGCAGCAGCTTCTTGCTTCGACCGCGAATCCTGCCAGTTCCTAGGGCCGTCCAACCCCTATCAAAACCCCAATCAACGACCGGGGGCAGCTCAAGAGGCGCTGCCAGAGGCGCTGCCAGAGGCGCTAGCACCGGCGGAAGTTCCACACCGCTATCCCCATCCCCTGAGGCACTTTGCAAGTAAATTCACACGTTAGTCACGCAGCAACTACGTTTAGAGTGGGAAAGAGGGCGAGTGGCCCTCACTTTCAAGAAATGAGAAATATGTATTTGGAAATAGTTAATAACATTCTTTCTCAGGATCTGGAAATATCTACGTAGATGGATGTCGAACCCCCCCACGAATGGATGGAGCAGATTAGAGATAACCATACAATCTGCTAAAAAGTCTTTTGGCATAATACCGCTATGCTATGTTATAAAAAAACAGAAAAGGTTTCCTCTCCCTCTCCCTATCGGTTGAGCTACTTACTCCTTACTCCCTCTCCTTTTCTCGTCGAGCTCCTTACTCCCTCTCCCTATCGGTCTCGCTCCTTCCTTACTCATGACTCCTTCTCCTCTTCTCCTTGCCTTTTTTTCTTTCTTTTTTTTCGATATGCCGCTCCACGAGAAAGAAAACCAAGTGTGCTGTGGTGATGTAAGAATTGAGTTTTTCTACTTTCACTTGTTGAGAAAAGATATCGGGGAGACCCTTGACCTGGGCAGGCTCTCGCGCCCTTCTTTGTTTAGTTTGTTTATCCCGGTGGTTGTCCTCTCGAGTCAGGTTCGCAGTTTGCTGGGTGCTTTTCTTGCTTTTTATGAAGTTGCCCCTTTTCCTTCGTTTGTGTATCTTTCTTTCTCCCATGCTTTCCGTTGGTCAACAACCAACCACATCTCTCTATAGTTCTTCACTACTCATACAGGAAGGAGTCTCTTTATGTCTGGAGGGAATAATCATTTTCTCTCAATCAAGAATGGCTGGATAAATTGACTTATTTCACACAATTCTTCTGGTCATGCCTTTTCTTCTTTACTTTCTATATTCCCATATGCAATGATGGAGATGGAGTACTTGGGATCAGTAGAATTCTCAAACTACGAAACCAACTAGTTTCACACCGGGGGAACAAGATACGGAGCAACGACCCCAACTGGTTGTACAGTGTTTGAATGGAAAGAACAGAGAAGACACCAATAGCTGAATCACTTGAATCAGTTTCAGGCGCGAAGCTGCTCGACTGTAAAGAAGAGTAGTGAAGACGAAGACATAGTTCTCGAATAGTGAAACCCTTGTTTACGAGGTGAAGGATAAAAAGAAAGAAGGAATCAAGGAGCAAAGCAACTCGACCGAGAGGGAGAGGAGCAAATCTTTCTTTTATTTTCAATTCCTTTGCAGTGAAAGAAGGGAGAGTAAATGAATTAGCTACTGAATGAACCTATTTACCGAGTGAAATCAGGGAAGGGAATAGGGGTGAAGGGGCGAAGCCACTTTACTGAGTTTACTGTGTTTGAATAACTCATAATAACTGGAGGGAGTCAAAGGTGATTGAGCTTCTCTTTCATTTTCTTAGTTTACCGTTCAAGAAGGTTCAGGATCAGAGGAAGGAGTGAAAGCTAGAAGGATTGAATATGCGAGGTCAGGAGTTTACAATTCAATCCGGTCAGTCAGGGAATAGAGTTAAAGAGTTCAATCAGGTTTGTTCAGTAGTGATTGAGTTTACCGAGTGAAAGAGTGAAAGAAGGGAGAGTCAATGAATTAGCGGCTTTACCTCCTAAAATAAGGGAAGGTCATATCGGTGAAGGTTCTTCAAATAGCTTTATCAAGTGTTTGAAGGTGAAGGAGTTTACAAATAGGAAAAGGAGTTCACTCTCATTAATGTTTCGTCTTTCCTTGATGAATAAGGATCAAGATCCGTTCAAGAATAAATAGGTGAAAAGGAATCGGAAAGGGGCGAAGCTGTGAGACCGAGTTTACCTCCTTCAATCAATCTCATTCATCTTTCTAATAAGGAAGTCCTTTTCTTGACTTGGCCTGTGTGCATTATACCTATCCCCTTTTTAAAGAACTTGATTTCAATCTCAATAAAGAAATGAAAGCAACACTCTTTTGCATGTTGTCCTCTTACTCTTTGAGTCTGCCTTGTGGAGGTCTCTCGGGTGTCTATGGTAGATCCGATCAGTCTCGTGATGAAGATATCAATTTTTTTCGATCTTCCGCTAAGAAAGGGTATCATGACTACAACTCAAGTTGCCCGGTAAACTACTCGGGGCTCCCCATGGTTTAGTAAGAGGGAAAATTTGCTCTGAATCCGGGGGTGAACTTCATTCATTATTCACTCAAAAGTGTAAGCATGCCCGAATGTGGACAATGTTATAAGTACTATAAATTCAAATATGAAGATAAAGTATAACAAGTATTGAGACCTAGTTGACAAAATCAATAAATTGATATTTATAGCTGTGGTACTCGATCCTCATTACACATTGGATTGCATATCATTTTTCATGGACCGAGACAAAAAAAAACTCTTCTATCGAAGAAGCCCGCGCTTCCTTTGTTGAAGTAAGTACAAATGGTATGGTTTGAAATTTCCTACGAATAGACTTAGTGAAATCCGATACTTCGTATATCATACAAAGGCAAGATCCGTCAGGTTCAAGATTGATCTTTAATAATGAGTCAGAAAAGGGTTCCACAATCCCTTAATCAAAATCAAGAAACTATTCGTACGTTGTTGAATAGAAATAAAGAACACCACTCTTTGATAATTTTGTCAGTATCGAATTGTTTGCCAATGGATCTATTCAATGATGTAAAAGATTATAATGCTCAAGGTGATCATTCATATGAATCAATACTTATATAATACAATGAGGAACTTAATAATAATTTTGATGGTTTAGTGGAAAGTAAATAATTTAAAATACTGAGTTCATAAAAATTTGAGTTTTTTGTCTATTGAACTTCTAAATCAACATTGTAAGAGGATTCTAGATTCTTTTAAGAGTTCTTTGACACTAAAATCCAGAGATGTTTTGATATTTCCACAAAATTAGAGAATTACTTATTTATTATCTATTTGTTACAATCTATTATACATTATTTTATCACAATAATGGGAAACTTTTCTTAAAATAATGGGAAACTTTTCCTAGACATCATATTTGAAAACCTTCAAACAAACACGAACTTCGTATCTCTAAGCTTATTTCCACTTTTTAAACCATTCAACTAAAAGGGTTCTATTATTTTATCGAACAATTTAATATTACATATCATATGCATCTCTTCGATCATTGTATAATTCCCACAAATTTGATCCTATAGAATGATTACGACTTTGGTGCTATGAACTTCTAAAATCCGTTCAATATCGAATGTTGTACAGAACAAACATTTGTATGGTCCAATTGGTTACATAAAGTATGGTCCAATTTTAAACCATAAATATTGTTAGCGTTCCCCAAGACCATATGAAGTTTCACTGTTTCTTGGGATTGGCTTCGGGCCCTTTCCTACGCAGATTAGCTTAGGTGGAGGGCGAAGAATGCCCCCTTCCGAGGGGGCCCGATTCCCCAAGACCCCAAATCCAACCCAAAAAGCTAATAGAGGGGGAAAATCATTTAATTATAGGCTTTAAGCTCATAACAGTATATTAAATGTACAAAACTGGGCCAACGCTTCCAATCACTAACTACAAATAAATAAAGAATTGTAAGCAAACAATCCCAATGGGGGGCGAAGGATGGAGGGAAAAGATGAAAAAACTGAGTGAAGGCCAATACCTGAGAGTTCATCTGGAGGCAGTGCCTAAAATTTTAGCCAAACGGTGAAGGTACAGGTTCTGCAAGAGCATCTGATCTTTTTATGCTTCCCATGCCACATATTATGCATCCAGGAGAGGTTAGAGCCGAAAATTTAGCGCCACAAAGATCGCATATATCATAACCAATCGTCGACAATCGACTGAGGGTGGCAGCACAGAACATTGAGGGATCTTCCAGTGGATCAATGGACTTGTTCATCAAACCCCTTTGAATACAAATGTCAATGAGGCTCCTCAACTCATCTTGCTTACTTGCAGGAGCTTTAGAGAACAGAAGTTCAAGCATCTGTTTAGAATAAGAGAAATTCTGAACCTCCATATTCCGTTTTATAGCAGTTCGTATGCAATTTATACGATGCTTTGCCAGAAGAGGCAAAGAACCTAGATGGCGTGATAGTCTGCCCATCTCATCTTTGGCACTCAGTGCACTCGGTCCTTGTACCTTTTGTAATCTTCCGATTTCCTGCACAAAATGCAATCACAAGGAATTTGCTTTATTTCCTACTTTACAAAACTTCATTAGCTAGAAAACAATTAGGGAACAACTGAAGGACCTCAGAAATGATTACCTGAAGAAGAGTCACAGCTATCTTGTACTGGGCACATATGGTCGCTTGAGCTTTAATATCAGCTCCTCGAGAATGGTCTTTGGCAAGTGCCAGAAAAGATTCATCAAAACAAGACAAAGCATCTGAAAGATTATTCTGCTCTAGATGTGCTAGCCCAGTCTTGAAGCATACAGAAGCAGCAGCACCACGGGGAACCTGAATGACGAAATTAAGGTTGAAGATGGTAAAGAAAAAAAGTAAAAAGACAATAAATGAAACGTTACTGTTAGAGTTAGAGAGGCAAGATGAAATTGTAGATAGTTGAGAACCTGTCCAGGTCGCACAGAAGCCGCTTGAGGTGGAGTAGGCTTTACAGGATCAACAGAATTTGGAAGTCCTAGGAAACTAAGATCAAGAGGCTGTGAAGAAAGTAAAGGCTGAGCTGGCTGAACTGGCTGAACTGTCGGCAGCATGACAGTGGGTTGACCCGAGGATTGTGGTGGTACACCCCCATCAGGTAATCCAATTGGTTCGAACGATACAGCCAGTTGCTGGGTGGCCTGAGGGGTGGCTTGAGGGGGAACACCACCATCTGGAAGGCCAACATTAACTTCAGGAACATTGGCCTGGTTGGAAGCGACCTTGTTGCTCTCAACGCCACGGGACGCTGGATCTAACTGTGAAAGGTAAGTTCCAGGAGGAGGAAGGGAAGCTGCAATCTGAAGAGAAGGAATTGTATTTTGGAAAAAGTCCTCCGGAATGGGTCTGGCCGCAACTCCCACACCCGTGCCCGTGCCCTGGGTAGAAGGCAGGAACACTGGTGCAGGTTGCATGAATGAATTTGAACCAAAAGGATCAGTCGAGGCAGCAGAAACAATTGGAGCGGTTAAAGCAGTTGTAGCAGGAGGTTGGGATAAAGTTTCCACAAGGTCCTGAGTGCTACCAGTCAATGACTTGGTTCTGCTAATGGGTGGACCAAATCCCTCCCCAAGTTTAAATTGCATCGTAGCTTCTTTGATCTTTTTCACATCAACTGTTGGAGATGCAACAGGTTTATCTCGTATTCTAATGTGTAGCTTTCGAGTTTTTGAAACGTTCTCTTCATCGCTACTGCTACCATCATGAGCATTACCATACATTGTTTTCTTGAATTCTTCTTCAGCTTTAGCCTGTTCATCTGCAGAGGCTGAACTAGAAGATTTTTTCATAAGAGTTTCCAAACCCATCAAATTATCCTTTGACTCACCATCAAATGATGCCTTGGATTTATTGGAAATGGATTTTGCTAAAGGTATTTGAAGCGCAGTGGACTTATCAATACTTCCAACAGCAGGTGGAAAAGATCTGACCAGTCTATCCTCACTTACTACTTCAACAATACTACCTCTACCTTTAACCGTACCAAGGTAAACACCAATATGATCTGCAACGATCGAAGGTATAGAACCGTCATCTGTTTTCATATACGGCATGACTTCTGCAGCCAGTTCCCATTGAGGTATAGCCTTCAAATTGGTGGGAGTTTTGATTTCCCAGTTTCCACCACCCCATTCTGGACCTTTGGGAACCACGCTCTCAGCAGCAAAATTTGCAAAAATGCCTTGTGTCCATCCTGTAGAGCGGACCCTTAAAATTCGCTCGCAATATCGTCTCAGTTCAGAATCTACGCCATCCTCTTCCAATTTTTGAGCTAAACGACGCAATGCACTGGGGTTAAGGTGGCAGATAAACAAATCAAGTATGCTTTCATTGTCTGCTATAACTTCAAAAGTTTCTTTGGCACTATCGAACTGACCAAACCTGCAAGCTTAAGTCAGTCATTTTTTTATAAAAGGAAAAAATAAGAAACAAAATTTTCATTCATGGAAGAAAAGGAAGAAAATTATTCAGAGATACACTTCCCAAAGGGAGAGAAGAAAAGCGAAAAGAGAAACGATAGCAGCAAAAAGAAATTTTCACAAGTTAACTAAAGGAGACAGGGAACCACAATTCATTAGATTTCTTTAAGAAGCATTTAAAGTAGCATGAGACCAAAAGCAGCCAAGCCCTCCAAGTGAGAAAATTAATTCAAACAATGGGATAAAGATAAATGCAAAGAAAAAGAGATTAAAGAAAAGAAAATTTAAAGGGAGGAATGCTAAAGCACACTAAGTACTCAGGACCAATGAATTTTGAGGTATTGAATCAGCATGCATGCATCAAAGAAAACGAAAAAAGAAGTATGATCTTATCTGCATACTTGATACATGCGTAACCCAACTGTCGAAACCGATGGAATAAATGCGATGTTGGAGGGCATCTTGGGTAATCTCTAGATCGTAAGTATTCATCCTTTAAAACGGATAAAGCAGTAGAAAAACGAAGGGCTTTAATAGCATATATACCCCGCAGCACCTGAGTTAATTGAGCAACAGGTGGAGAAAGTTCTTGGTTAAAAATATAAAAAATAATAATTAGGATAGAGGTTTGGAAGGTACGGAAGTGTGAGACAAAATAATATTATCCATCACTCACCTGCGTAAACTGTGGACCAGCTTGGGACAAGGACACTGCAAGATCTCCACAGACAGGAGGACCACCAGCTAAAATATCAAGAGACCTTGGAGTGATACGCAAGCTGTCAAATCTTCATGGAGTAACATTACAAGTTAGATTTCATAACTTCAGATGAATTCAACACAGATAAGGTAACAAAAATCCATTAGAAAAAATATATAGAGTTAAAAGATCTTATTTAGGGGTCCAAACCAAGAAGGCAGCATATCCGCAAAACTAAAAATATCTGCAGATGCAAAGAAGAAAACCTTGATGTGATTTGATAAAGTATTTCTGAAAGATCAAGCTTCTGCTCAAATCGTTGTTGCATTGTAGCAAAACCAATAAGAAGAGGTTCAAGAAGTCCAACAAGACAACTCCTTATCTCCACTCCCTTCTTCTGTCTGGGATTTATCTCTGTTGGAGTCACGAGCAATAACCGATCATTCAAAGCACCAGCGAGAACTGCACAGAAGTAACACATTTGCTGGTCAGACTTGTATAAGAAAGGTAGAATATGTATGGTTATGTCATGCATCATAGATAAATACATTATGAGTACGAATTATGGTAGGCCTTGCCCAACAATTTTATCTATTATCCAGAACAGAAGGGAAATTGTGCCCACTGCCTTTCAAAGTACAGAAACGTGAAATAAAGGATGAATACTTGTCCCCTGTGATAAGGGCAATTTGTAAGTTACCGGCCCGACTTTTGCCAGAATCTGGAATGGGCTAATGAATCTTGGTGCCAGTTTTGGATGCCTGTACTTGGAAGAGGAAGATTGACAGTGGAGCGCAACTTAACAAAAACCCAATCATCGACTACAAACTGAACATCACAGCACTTTTCAATGGCATATTTAGTCATTCGCAGTTAAGCTCAGAATAAAGTCTTTCACTTTCTTAGCATGGCTTCCCTATTACGGAGGTGAATGTCAACCTCAGCCACCACACTAACATCATCAATATAAAATCAAATCATTATAATGTAGGATGGGGTGAACGGCCATACTCGACCTCAAGGGGAAACTCAAGCCGCGGTATGATATGCAGTATTGTAACTAAATTCTGCCCAAAGTAAACATTTAAACCACTGTTTTGGTGTAGTCATTGCAAAATATTGGAGGTAGCTTTTAACAGCCACAAATTTTAATAAGATTTCCAGCACCTCAACTGGGGTAACTTCCACAAACAATGGTTCGAGCATAATAAATTCCACCAGCAACCTCTGGTCATCTTTGTCCACGACCTTCATCATAGATTTCAGTGACCCTTGGGATTTTACCAGACTAAGGTCACCACGTAGTTGAACCAACCAACCTCCAATTCAAAAATCCATCTCCAATTGGCAACAATCGAACTGGATTTTTCCTAGCATCACTAGCCAAGGAATTCCCATTGAAGTCAATGCTACCAAGGGGTTAAGGAAGAAAGTCACATATTACAGTTAGATCAGAGATTGTGAGAACTACATCTTGACATATGCTGGTCATGCAAACGAAACCTCCTGTTCCCAGAACAACCACAGAACTTGTGGATGGAGAAGCAAGCAATGTTTTATTCTTAACGATTTCTTCAATGATTATGAGTAGCTCCACTATCAATCAACACCACATCGTCCTGCCCTACAATCATCCCTCAAACTTTCATTATCATGGGTGTATTTAATCCCCATCATCTAATTAAGGGAGAGATTGGCCATTTCATATGGTTTCATTTGCTCGTCAATATCAGTGCGCAATTCAGTTAGCATTCCTCACGAGCAAGCTCCTCTCTATTCCCTTCTGTTTCACCATTGTGCAAAACAATCCCTTGCAACTCCTTTCTCTTACAACGGCAGCCGGGAGTGTACTTATCACCACATTTAAAGTAGATTACCTTCTCCATCTTGAGCCTGAGTTCACTCTCTGTGAGTCTCTTGAAGGGCCACTTCGAAGAATTCGTTGAAGTCACAATTGTCAAGATCCTCTAATCCCACGACTACAACAAAATGTAAATGATCAGGCAGTTGAATTATTTGACTCACTTGACCTGCCCGTAGCAGATGCATTCATACCCTACCCAGCCTAATTTTCGAGACTAAATGTAGCCCCTAGAATTTTCTTTTGCCAGACCCTATCATCATCCTCAATCAATTCAGCCATCGTCAAAGAGCAGACTTCTGGATATTAGGTGTGCTAATTCCCCCTTTCTCGATGTGAATCCCCCCTACAGTGCAAGAGATAGCTGCTTTCACTTCTTCAAAGATGACTGTAAACTATACATCCACCTTTACATCCAAATCCAATTGTCTCTCACTTACCTCAGCAAAGAACGAATTCATTTTTTGTTTCCATTCCGGAAAACTGTTTCCATTTCCACTTGCTTTTGTCTGACGCTCAACCTCTTTTCTTCTAACTCGTCAATCCTTCCTTCCATCTTCCCCACCATTCCCAAGAATCGTTGCTTTGATACCGAAGTGATAGGCCTTGTCCAACAATTTTATTTATGATCGGATGACAATGTAATAAGGAAATTAGAAAGCTTCCTACCTCTCCTAATTCTCGCAGGGAATACAAAATGATGCAAAATGATACCCTTCCCCAAACAGACATCACCCTAAATAACCAACTCTCCAGCCCATTCTAACTATCATAAAACTTTGGGCCCTATAATTGCCCCTCATTCATTCACTCCTCTTCTTTCCTCTCTTACATGTAGACACCTTAGTAATCGGGGGGGTCTATCAAATTATACAGTAGAAAGAAAGAAAATTAACAACTATATTGTGAAACACACCTGCATAAGGCATACTGATCGAAAGAATGGTCCTCACTTTTCCATCCCAGCCAAGGACACTAATCGCTGTTGCAGTAGAAAAGATGAGCGCAGGTCCAATCCACAACAGGGATCGATAGTGCACATTAGTTAAGTATTCCAACAAGTTCTTTTGAGCAGAAAAGGTCACAATTTGTGAACTAAGTTCTAAGCATTACAAAAGGCCTAACTCGTGTTTCAAAAATATATTGTATTGATTAATATTATTTATAATGGTACACATTTCCTAAGAGTTTCAGAATTGAGGTAAATACAAACTGCTCTCCAACATTATTTTCCCACTAATAATCAAACTTTTAACTTGGTAATAAATTAAAGCTTGCCAAAAACAGGTTTGATCTATTCCTGGAACAAAAAATAAATAAATAAATAAATAAAAATAAAACTCAGCCACATGTACAATTTTGTCTTGTATCATGTAATAGGTAAACAAAGAACATCTTATCAACCAATGTCAAGGATATTGAAGGAATTCCCTTATCATATTTTGTGTAACTGCTAGCCAAGATATCAAAATCAGCTGAAAGCATAAGCACTCTCTCGGTGGTTAGTACTCCAGCAACAAGTCCTCTAAGAGTTTCTTGCCAGTGAACCTGCAAAAACAAAATGATTGTTTTTTCCATGAGTGTCCTAGAAAATGATCGGTCTCCAGAAGAAGAATTCTTTTAAAAGTCGATTACTCAGTTGAAGACTATACGCCCTGTGACAAAATATATCTCAAACAAATTCATTTAACTTATTGATTTATTAATTTTTTCAGTTATCTCAAGTTGAGGGGCAGGGTATGTGATATAACTGCTACAGTTTGAATAGTACTTAATGTATTAACTGTGGCTAATGAGTAATCTTTTAATCATTCTAATATAGTATAGATTTTTTTCCCCTAAAATAGTCCTGTCAATTAAAAAATAAATAAAAAACCTTAAACAGGATAGATCGCACAAATGGGAGAAAGACAGCATCCTCTCCTTTGCTGCCACTTTCTTATCATGGTATCAAGCATTAGGATTTGTAAGCAATTAAAATTTCTTCTTCATTTTCCATTCTCCATTCTCCATCTAACAAGACCTAAAGTTTCAGATCAGGAAAACCAGTTTAAGGAGGTAGTTATTTTCATACACAATCCCAAGAGGACCACCATTAATGAATGTGCAAGAGTGCTACTAAGTACTGTTGCTGATTGCTACAAATGAGGCACGCATACTACCTGAAAAATAGGGTGCCTCACCCACATGCTGATGCATAAGGGATATGCTGCAGGTTTGAGTTCTATATATATATATCACAACACGAATGTGCCATAGCCACTCAAACCAGCTCTCTCAAGTTTTTCTAGACTTCTATAGAAATCTAAAGAAGTTCTTCATCCCAAGAATGTTAATTCAGTCTCTTTATAATGATTCGCGAGGTTTAGGCATCAACAATAAGACACAGAAAAATTCTCAATTCCTACCAAAACCCCAATCTCACTCCTGCTACTCTATTCAGGAAGTTTGCAGTAGAAGAATTTTCAATGCTACAGAAATTTCTGAGAAAGCCTCAGGAATTTAATTTATTTTCCTGCTTCTACTTGGTGTCTCAACTGACCAAATCTAATATCTCTGTAACTACTCTCTAATTACTTTAAGCACCAATTGGGGAGTTGTTAAATAACTTTATCAGCATCAACTTTGTAATTTCATTCACATCAACTTCAATAGCATGTACTCTAATAGCTTGTTGCTCTTGTATTGTTCCATATGTTTGCCCCTAACTACTGAAATTGGTTTCAAATTCTTTTAATGGATTTTTCTGGGTTAATCTCATATTTAAAATGGATTCAAATGCTATTTTCCTAGTCCTTACAGGTGCCTTGTGTTAGTCAATGTCATAATTTTTTAGGATAACGCTTTTTTCTGCATCATTTCCATGACAAACTTAAATTATATGTCGTGTGTGTGTGTATACATGTACCACAAAAAAAATAATAATAATAATAAATGAGAATATTCTCCTTTGCTTCCCCTTTAGTACTAATACCAAAAGCACCAAAATCCTCGCATAACGGCAAATTCTTACTGCTCGTGCAGTTCTGATTACCTGAAGGACAACCTCATTTAATCTCAGCTTAATTGATTTTCTCCCTTCACCCTTCGTTGGTATATAGTTACCATCAGCTGTCGAATTACGATGTCCTTGAACCAGTTTAACCAAGCCAATCTGGTCCCCATGAGATGCAAACATCAATGTTGATTCTACAAATGCAGTGAATTAATCTATCAGCATTCATGGAACCAATTTAATAGAATAAGGAGTGAATAGATGAATACATAATGTCTACTCATTTACCTAATGGAGTAGAGAAAATACGATCCACTTCAGTCTCAAACATAAATGGCATAGGTCCACGGATAGAATTGTTATTAGTATCTGTACTGTGGTTGTCTTCAAGAACTTTTTCATTGTCATTCTCTTGTGAAGCATTTCCTGGTAGTATATGTAAACCAAGTCCAGTCTTATCATCATCTAGAATAGCAAACTGATTCTCGTTGGGGCCAATAAAAGCAGCATCTCGACCTAGTGACACCAAACATGTAGCAATTCAACTATGTTGCTAATCATGCTTGTATTTCTCATAAATTTACCATAATGCCTTGAAAAAAATTGAACATATTAAAGCAAACCTTTGACTGTGGTACATTTGCTGTTTGCTGTTAGAGAATCAGTATTTTCCCAATAAAGTACAACTTCATTTGTGGCCCCACTAAACTCAAAAGTAACAAGAAATAGACGCTGCTTTCTACTATGAACAATACACTTCGGATGAAATTCAACATTCCCTGGAATCTGCAAGATAAAAAAAATTTCAACCTTAGAAGCCTTGAGCAAACCCCCTTTTGATTTGGATAAAACGAACATTACATGATAATGAATAAAGAATACATTAGTCAGAATATTACCGATGTATAAAGTTTCTTATAGATACTATCTGATCCGGAGCATAGATTATGTGCCATGAGGTTTTGACCATCTACATAAAAAGCCCTAACAGGATAATGAAGAATTCGGTTTTCTTTACTGAAGAAATTCAACTCCAAATGAAAGGGCTGTCATTTTCTACAATAATGTTAGATATCCAAGAAAACACTGTATATTTGTTAATCCTTACAATACAAGCATTGCACTGGAAAAGATACCTGACAAACTGGAACATCCTTCAAATGATGTTTAGTATCTAAAATTGTGATGATAGGTAACCGAGAAATAGGAGTATCTTTTGCATGGCCTTCCATAAAATGCTAGAAAATAATACAAGAAAGACAGAAGAGTTCTTTAAATAAAAGGAACAATAAATAGAAGAGTTGAATTGAAAAAATATATATATACTCTGAAAAGGGCATACAAAATTCCAGGATTTTGGATAAAAAAACCCCATCAGAGACCATTACACTTTCTAGAACAAACATTCACATTTAACTCAGAACTTAACGTTGCAGATATAACACATAAAAATCACAAATATGAATGTAACCTACACTGTAAAGGAAAGCCTTCCGAGCAATGTCCGATATAGTAAGCGAACTATGGCTGCCCAAAATGGTAAATAAAATAATCAAAAAGTTATCCAAGAATCCTCAGTTTAAACTAACTTTGACAATCAAAAGTTTGACCAACTTTGGTTACAGACTTGGGTTTCAGTTTCCTATTCAAAAACAAATAAAAATAAATAACTTTGACTAAGAAAAATATACCGTTGGATAAAGCCAAAAATGGTCGCAAGTATAGAAGTACCGCTAGTTTAAAGTTTTTTTTTTTTTTTTTTTTTTTTTTTGGAGAGGAAACAGGTATACTATTTCATTGATGAATGAAAATACAAAAAGGAGAAAACCCAACCACTTGAGGATTACAAAAATAATCTCCAAGAAGTAACCACTAGTGTCAGCTTTAGGACATGCAACATTAGTATTTTTCATTTCTTTTCAACAAAAAAGAGGAATGAAATAAAGGAACCATTGTTTTTCATTTAAATATAAAATAAAATATCTCTATCCGACAATATTATAGGTAAACTACATTAAAAATCTCTATCTGGTTTCCCTTTTTTTTTTTTTTTTTTCTAATAACCCTTTATTAGGGACCCCACCGCCACAAATCCAGGGTCACGCCCCTATACCACTCTTATCCAATGGTATTCTAGGAAGAAAATTGAATTGTGCCTTCAATGAGGAAGTTTGTTTCAAGAAAATTGAAATTTTAAAATGTCATTTATGTACTCTGTTTTTGAAGTTAGCTGCTGGTGAAGAATTCAGGAAATCATCAAACTCAGGGGTGCATAATCCTTTGTCTATTGAAATGATTCAACCGAAAGTAAGAAGTAAATAGTTGCACCTTGGAAGATGAAAGATCTGATGATGACTCTAATATCAGTGTTAGTAGTATAGATGAGGAGGAGATGTGGACCACTTCTTGAATTATGCATGTCACCTTGCATAGGAGCCAAATGTACTCTGTATCGTTCCAATTATATCTAGTGTCCAAGAAGGAACTATAGATGAGGAAGGGATTGGTTCATTGCCGAAGGGTCATCAAAGGAATCATGCGAAGAAGAAGATTAGTGGAGTTTTTTAAAATGGCTGTGACCTTTCATTGCCTTCATAGTTCTCTTAATGGATAGTGAAAAAAATTAATCCTTCCATCAAAGCACCTGAAAAATGAGAATATAATGTTATTCCAGACAATTCTGGAATTCCTAGATTTCTTTGGATCGACCATCAAGATGGTTGGAGGGCTTCCGGTTCACTAAACGATTTATGTTTGGTTGAGTAGTGTGTTTGCAGTCCAATCACGTGAGGTGGCATGCATGAAAAGGTTCTGATTGGGAAAGTTAATGTTGCTCTTTTGCTTTTTGAGCTCCTTTCAGTTACGAAGCTTTTTATTTGGTTGTTTCTGTCAACAAGAGTGATCTTGCAAACTGAAGACAGGCATTTTCGTTGATTTTTTGCTTTCATCGAAGGTTTCTGGATGTTCTGTTCTTCTTGGCAGTAGATACAGCTTTCGCAACTTGATGGGATTGGTTTTATTGCTTCAGCTCATTGGCTTGTCAAGATCTTCTTAGCCGTTTTGATCTTCAATGTTTTTTTTTCTTTTCTTTTTTTTTTTTTTTTTTTTTTTTTTTTTTTTTTTTTTTTTTTTTTGTGGCTCTTGTAATATTTGGAGATTTTTACTTCATTTGGTTGTTTGATTTTCTTTGTACTCCCTCCCTGAGCATTTTTCTATCTTTGTTAAAAAAAGCATGCAAACAGTAGTGAATGAAAGAACTCAACAACTACTTGAGACTTCTTTTACTCTAGGGATTTAGCATCGCCCAATAATTTTTTAAAGAAAAAAAAAACAGGGGAGAGAGAGAGTATTCATTATTTTAAAAGTGACCACTCAGGAACTGCGCCATACCTTGCCATTTAAACAAATGAAAATGTACTGGTGCCTTGAAGTACCATTCACCAACGCTTCACTACTTGAGTTCCCCTTTCATTAACAAAAATCATGTTTCTTAACTCTAAACCTAACAGATGTCTAAAAAATTCAAAAGTTTACTTTCAGCTTCATCAAAGATTAAGATCAAAGTATCAAAAAAAAAGTAAAGGAGATCATAGCCTTTTCCCTTTTCTCAATCAAGTAAAAAAAGCATAAGCTCACCCTTTCAGATGATGTTCTTGCAGTTGCGCTTGAAGTTGATGGTCAGCTAATATTCCAGATGCACCCAAGGATGAAAGCTTTTCTTTCAAAACAGAAGCTGTAATAGCCAAACAACAATAAGTTGGACATGACGTGTAGAAGATGGCACGCTTACAAAAAGAAGAAAGCTTCTATGATTTATGGGAACGTCAAATTGTGCGGGCGTGACAAAAGGCAATATAACATCAATTAGAAAAGGTGTGCATATCATTTCATTAACCTATTTTTGGATCTGCAAACAGGAAGTACACCACAGTAAACTAATTACAATTGGTCAAGGTAGTTAGAGCATTTTTAAAATAATGTCAACCTACTAACAACTTCCCTTAAGGAGATCTACAAATCATTGGGAAAGTTAGGCCAGGATTAGGAAGCCTTTCAAGAGTACGATAAGGATCAACACACTTGTTTATTATTACTATTTTAATAAGGAACACAATGCATTTTATAGAAGATATGAAATTATAAAAATGAGGGGAATATAGGCAAATTCCGAGCCAAGTGGAAGTTACCAATTGGCCAAAGAAAAGAGAGAATGCAAGATTTGAAAGGAGCAAAATATTTACACCATGAGAACCCAACTGAAAGCATATGGCCCAAAGTTTGCTCAGTAAGGAGTCCGATTACCAGAAGATCCTCTTGCACTTTGCAGAACTGCAAATAGTTGTTTTCGTCCTTCCCTTGTGTATGCAGCCCTATTTTTTACAGTATCAGCACCTGACACATTCTGTCAACCAAAAAATGTGAATCTTTCTGAAAACTAACAAACAATTAAGACTCTATACCATCAATTCACATAACTGCAAACAGCAATGCTGCTAAATTGAGTTTAGGGTGAACTTCTAATGCTTTGATCCTCGGTAGGGGATAAACTGCTTCTCCACCCTTCTGGGAAAGGATGCGAGGTATATCGATTGATTCAATCACTGCCAAAACATAAATAAATATAAGAAAATTAAAACAGTTAGTACGACAAATACATAAAAAGGAATGATAATTGTCTTGATTGGGTTGTCTTCATATTCCCTTGTAAGTTTCATTTTTCTGCTTTCTTCTCACCCAACGAGATTTTTTTTTTAATCAATTTTTGTTTCTTTTAGGCATTAATGAAAAATTTGTTTCTTGTTCCAAAATTGATCGATCACGGACACTTTGGGCAAAAAGCACAATAGAAGGAGAAGGAGAAGAAGAAGAAGAAAAAGAAGATAATAAACAAACTAATGATTGTCACAATCAAAACAATCGATATCGATTACTAGAGGCAAAATGAGCATACCATAAGCCATACAACTTCCACCAAGGGCAGAATCAAGTAAAGAAACAACAAAGATGGAATAAGAATATTCATACCAAAAAACTTTAAATGTTTTAAAAAATGCATAGAGCACCAGAAAAACTTTAGTCAACTCTTCTATCGAATAATAAACAAAAAGTATTAAAGAAAAAAGCTCAACTGCTTATATTAAAAAATAATAAGAACTCACGTCAGTAATTGACTTCCACAAGGGAAGACCTCAACAAAAAACCAATATTAATTCAACAAATCAACAATATGTATCCTAATAATAGATTTCTGTTGAAATCATTCAATAATATCACCTGCAGGCTCAAAAAAATTTGCTTGCGTGGGAGGTCTATTTGGATTCAGAATGACTCGTGTTTTCCAAACTTGGAGGTTACCATCCTTGGAGAGACTTACAAGTAACCGCAACATTGGTAACCAAGCAACTGAAGTAATTGGCTGAGAACCTACTTGCGTACTGAAATTCCAATGAAAAAGAAGACTGTTATGATATTTTCCAAGGTTTAAAAGGAAAACTACTTAAAGTGATTAATGCAATAAATGACATCTACTCTTGAAGAGACTAAAAAAAAACCCAATGGATCCAGCATTTCAAGCAAAGATGAACATTTAAATTACTGTAGTCTGAGGGCTAGTTGAGACTCTAGCTATAGAAGGGCTAGGTAAAGTAACAACTTTATTTATACAACCTGGAAAATTAAAAGTGGCTTCTCCCCAAAACATCGATTAGGATAGGATATCTTTGTTTTCTTTGAGCATTAGACCATGTCAAGGGGATGAAGGCGAATGTCAGGGCAGTTAAGAGCCGAATCCGATTCTGAATCCTAATTTGAACCTTAGATATAGTTTTTACTATGTTCATGATGTTAGTACCAGCCATATGACCTAGCAGTCTATCAAAAGGAGTGCTTAAGGTTCAGGACTTCCGCTTTGTATTGTGTGTAGAAAAGGAAGTGGACAGCCTAATCGGATCCACTCTCCTTAAACCCGTCTTGAAAGGGACGAGGGACCACATAAGTACATAAGCCAAAACTTAGCCATAAGACTGGTCAAGGCCTCAAGACTTAGAATCCCAGATCAAAACCTTTACATATATGCCTTATCATCATGTTAGAGTGTGGAATCTCAATTGCACCTTGAGTGTGGAATCTTAACTGCCCCTATAGATACAATAAAGAGCTTACAAATAGGCAACTTACAGAGTATTTTATACTCACTCTAGTTCTTTACTGTTTTTTAGATAATGACTAGATGTTGGTCGAGGCGAGAGCGGTCTAGAACAAGAGGCCATAGAGATAGTCTAGGTTAGAATGTCTCCTCTGATTTTTGTACACTTTTGACCCAGTCTTGTCTTTTAAGTATCGTTCCCTCTTTTGTATTTAAACTCAAATATATATGTATGTACTTTTGTATGTTTTTATTATGTTTTCAATGTTCAGCGTCCTCCTCTTTTTAAAAGCGAAAAATTTTACCATATCTTCAGAACTCTTCCACGTTAGTCCACATCGCGATCCATGTTTGGAGTAGCTCAAAAATCAAGTTTTGACACCTTGCAACCCTTTCCCTTGAGAAATTTAAATGCGAGTATTTTGCTTCTCTTGAAAAATTAATTTGGGCGAAATAGAATCATCACTTGCAATCTAGTTTTTTTTTTAGCGAAAATCAGTGGGCAAGGATTTGTTTTAATCATTTCCAATAAGGGTTATAACTGAGTTTAATTTCAGAAATTTATTTTAGGTTGATCTGAGAATATTTGGTTGAGCCAACTGTGATTTTTTTTACCTTGAATTGCCGATCGGCCAAATGACTTTAAAACACTAAGTGCTAGATTGAGATTCTACTAGAAACACTTAAGAGCTAGATTGGGATTCTTTTAATAATATATTTCACCTTGTCAAACCGTTTTTATACAATAGAAAAAATATTTTTTTGCCAAACAGTTTTTGTATGATAGCTTGAGTGTCTTTTATGTGATGATGGATGAGGATTTTATAAATGATGTTTATGAAAGTTTCATAATTTAACATGATGAGTATGTAGTGGGATCTCACTTATAGCATGATTGATATGATAGTCGGTGGCAACTACCCCTCCAACCATAACTGATGTGTGCATCCCACATTTACCAGAATTTATGAACAACACAGATTTACAATTCATATCTAGTAACCTAGTACACTGAGGCTCTGCTCCACTAACTGGATGTCAACTAACCATCAGTTGGGGTAAGTCTATAGAGGAGTTTGCTATACCGAATAGTTGGGAGAGGCTATTGTAGGATGAGGTTAATTGTCCACTAAGATGACCATAACAAAACATTTACATAATAATCAGTTTTAAGTCCCACTCGTTAGAGTCATCCACTTCATGTTGCATGTCTGTCACTGCATAGTGTCACAATCCACAGAATGATTATCCCCCAAGTAAGTCATCGAGGACGATGACTAGTTTAAGCGGGAAGAATGTCACAACCTAACTATGAAGAGGGTAGTAATGACCCCCTAGAGGTCTTAGAAAGTTAAATTATTCTTGAAATTTTCTGTATCATGCATGTAGTAGTAATGACCCCCTAGAGGTCTTAGAAAGTTCTAGTTGGATTGTTAGAACGTGAACTTCTTTCATATCTAGTAGTTAAAACTGCACATGCCCCATTAAACCCTTACAAGATGCAGAGATGAGCAATCCTGTCAGAACCCCCAGAGTTATGCTTAATGGCAGAACCAAGCTAAAGATCCAACAATGATACAGTTAAGATATTCAGGGAATTAGAACTATGTTCACTAAACATAACAAACTCCTTTAGGATCAAGTAATATTGTAACTACTTAAGAGTTAGAACTTCTAGAGTACCAATTTAAATATGTCGCTAGCAATAATGTCAAGAATAAATAAGCTACTTCTTATTGATGCACCAGAAGATGGCCAAATCTAATCAATTTGTTGGCATGTAAATCATGCAAATGGAACATGTAAACATAATGACTTACATTCCAATCATACTAGGTTTATCAGTTGAAACGTCCCAAGCCAAAAGTGTACCCCTACGGTCACCAACAAAAATCCACTCCAGCGTTGGATGAAATGCAAATGCTCCAGCACCAATGAGTTTTATAGTGTTGTCAACTGAGTGCAAAATGACATTAAAACATTTGTTACTTTCATAAATACAATATGCACCATACTAACAAAGAAAAAAGGAAAAATCTACTATCATCTCACGTTGCAGAGTATAATGAACAGCGTAAGTATGAATGTTATATGCTCGAATCAAACCATCAGCATAAGCAACATACTGTATGGGAAAGAAGAACAGAACCTTAGAGTATCATATAAGACAAAAGAAGAAGATATTTAAAACTTAGTGAAGGATACAAATATTACCAATAGAGGTAGGCGAGGATGGCATGCAAGATTCACAATAGGTTTCTTCAAGTCAGTCTTAATTTTTGTTGGTGTCCTACCCCCTTCAACCGTCCCAACAACTACCAGTAGCAACAAATATTCGACAGTTACACGGGCAATGAGTCTTAACAAGATAAAAAGGCATAATCCCAAAGAATATGAAAATTTATTAATTGATAGTAGCTGACCTGTCACGCTCATTCTTTTGTGGAATCCAAAAAACACAACAGGTTGTAGGGGTGTCAAAGCAAGATGTACTTCTGTATTAGAGGAAATCTGTTCCATCTTCTTTTCAGGAGAATGCAAGACACAAGTTTGCTCTGAGTCAAAGTCACAAGATCTAATTGTGCAATCCTACAAAAGGGAAGGTACGATATAGATGAACTAGGGTTAAACAATTTCCTACATAACGTGCATTCATACTTCTTTACAGTATTTCTACTACAAATCCCGTCCACCAGCTATTATACGTAGTGAATCAGGAATAGATACTGTAATATCCAGATATGTACAAAAAAAAAAAAAGAAGGAAAGAAAAAGAAGAAAAGAGGAAAAAAAGAAAGAGGTTAGTGACATTACGCGGAGGACATCACTGGAAGTCAGCAGAGGGTCAGCATGACCATACAGTCAACGGTCAGTTTCCTTGACCTCATCCCTCTTTTATGGTTTTTTAAGCCTTCCGGAGTTTGTTTTTCGAGTTGTTTTCACCAAATTTATTCTTTTGACTTAATTTAGGGTATATTTGAGGAATCTTGAAGACCCGAACTAAGCCTAAGAAGTCAACAACTAAGTAAGTCACCATTTGGATTTTTAACAAGAAATACTTCTAGGAATCGATTAGGACTCGAACATATGGACTGTTAGCATGATTTATGAATGAATTGAGCATGAAAATGGATAGCTAAGTCTATAGAATTATGGATTTTGATCCGTTTAGCTAGAATCCATGTTTTAGAACTTCCGATATGCAAAAATTGACTATGAAGGATTTAAATGCTTCGTTAGGACTATGGCATGCTATGATTTGTCGTACCTTGCTCAATATGCATGTATATTGTGCGGAGATGTATGGTTTATGAATTAATGCCACTTATGCCCCTAGAAGTATGTTAGGAGGCTAGAATACCTATACATGCCCTGATTGACTCATGGACTAAATGTTATGTGCCTTAGATAATATGCATGATTTGTTAGCGAGTTGTAGCCTATTTTTACTTTTCCTTGGTCCTTCAGCCACTTTTAGGGTCCGTTATGATATCATGGATTGACTAGATCTATGCAAGGACGGTTAGGGTGCAACCCTTAATCATGAACTCACCTCAACGGGTAAAGGTCTACTTATCCTATAGGAATGCGATGTTACCCACTTAGAGTCTGTGGCACGCCAGAGAGTACTACTGAAGGAGCTCTGGTTGTGCCGAGTGGGGAGCTGGCCTTGCACTATTCTAGCCTAGAATGACATAAGAATAGGGAGCATTGACAGGTGCCATTAGGGGAGCTTCCGGCTAGTACTTAGTAGTAGGCACATATGGAATTATAGGTAGATTGAGAGGTCACCTATTACGAGCAACGACTCCTCCGTACCTGTTAAACTTCCTTAGACCTCGAGACATTACGAGGCACCCCGACTTATGCGCAGAAAGCTCAATGACCTGATGAACCTTGAAAACTATGAAACGAGAGGCTAAGTACACCTTGAAACCTTAAGACAACCCCATGGGTGACTTATACCCTTAGAATAAGAGTTAGTATGGTATATGAATCCTACCAGCCTGAGAGTGCTAGATGTGAACCTTAAGAGTCTAAAAGGGCTACATATGAATCTTAATCTGAGAGGGCTAGTGATGAACTTTAAGAGTTTGAGACGGCTAGATTTGAACTCAAGTCATGGAATTAGCCAATTATAGGACTATGATCCAGCACACAGCTTAAGAAACATTGAGTATGAGAAGTTTCGATGAGAGCCTACAAGTAGATGCCTATTGAGTATTCTTATACTCATTTTTGCTATTCTTTGTTTATAGATGGGTCATAAATCATTGTCAAACAACGGGACCACACAAAGCTGTGTGGCTACGGGGGGGACCTCTAGATCAAGCTTTTATCTTGGTTTAATATTATTTTAATGCCGCTTTCTTGAAACTTGTGTTATTTTATAAATTGATTTCTCTCGACCTCGCGACCACGTTTTATACTTTTAACACTTTTTATGTTAGTTTACTATTTAAGCTTGGCTTTAATTTTCTTATATTCCTCGTTTTACAAAATTGCAAAATTTTACCGCTCTTTTACCCTTGAGTCCACGTGGCAATTCATAAACAGTTTTTCCTAGATAGACAGCCTTGAAAAGCAGATCGTTACAGATTGGTACCAAAGCCCTAGGTTGATCAAGTCCTATAGACAGTTTCTCCTGGATTGGGAATCGTTTGGGTCCCTACAACTCAACTCATAGCCACACCTCACCTCGATAGATATGTAAGTAGTAAGTAGTAAATACAATCTAACTCCAATTGAATCGCATGCACATGTTGGTTAAGTTTATGAACCTAATTAGGTTAAACTTTGGTTGGACTATCTAGTAACCAGACTCTACTGAATGAGGTTACATTATGGACCCTAGAACTTGAAGAGGTTCTTCATGTAGTAGCAGAGGAGGTAAGGCCCCGACCGGGTCCAATCCTATCCGTGACTCCTCATAAGCAAATGCATGCCAAGGACTAGTGTTCGAGCAAGTAGATTCCCCAGCTTCCGTCATGGTAAGGATGCCATTACGCTACAATCTCTGACCAAGGCCATTATGGCAAAACACGGAAACGGAAACAGTGAGAACAACGTTAGAATGTCCTGGAGGTCAAGATATCTAAGAGACTTTTGCAAGCATGACCCACCGACATTTGACGAGAAGAACATAACCACAGCTCATCAAGTAAGAGAAGATAAGAATATCATGAGTGGGTGATGTCATTGCTCAAGATAGGGGGAAATGAGACAAAGGTTAGGCTAGAGAGGACTATGCTTAAGGAAAGTTTCGGGATTTAGATTGCCTCGGAAAGAGCACCAAAAGGTGAAAAGCTCCAATAGCTCAAAAATAGCTACAAGGACCGGAGTGGGTCCAGCAACATCATTGCGGTCTTAGAAAGGGCTTAGGACAATGAGGGTTCAACAAGCAAGCCCTATTGGGAGGGCGTGAGCGAGTGAGGATTCAGTGCCCCAAGAGAATACTTGAGGATATAGCCACAAGAAAATCGAGATAATTGTGTCTAGGCTTGTTAAGAACTAAGTGGAGATGCACCATGAACCTAGACACGCAAGGTGATGTAAGATGTGAAAGCAAAAGAAAAACAGATTGTAAGTCCTTAGAATCTCAATGACGAATGTAGCGAAGGCAACTAAATGGAACACCATTGCTGCATGACCAGGACCATGGTGGCCAGAACCGGTGCCTATGTGGAACATGGCACAAGGGAGCGTTAGAGAATAGGGCGCCCGTACTCGAAAACAGGTAACTTGACTAATCGCCGAAAATCCTTGAATAAGTGGAGTGGAATAGAGTGGACGTTCAAGTTTCACCATGTCTAAAGGATGGAACCCGACTAAAGAAAATAGAGACCTAGGGTCTCGTGGTAAAGAAAACCATCCTAGCTTGGATAGCTAGTAGATAGACCAAGTTTGATTGTGCGACATGGAATAGTGGTATCACTTGAGGCAATCCCTATCATTAGAGGCAGAGCCTACCCCTTCTAAAGTACCATAACGAAGGTCGTGCTAGAAGATAAGCACGACGATGAATATAGGAGTGTAAGAGAACAATCATAAAGCAAGGTACCTAAAGTTGTGAGTAAGGTATGGATTGTCAGTTTTGCCACTAAAATGGTATAACGGGTCGACATGTGAGTTCAAGGCATGGCAAGCAGACACTCTCCAATGTGAGTCTCGAGAAAAACAAGATATTAGCTAGTGACTAGCTAGAACGACTTCGGTTGAAGCCAAAAGACTTGAGTATAATTGCTTGCATGCCCTAAACCCGATGGTTCAACTGCATAATATTCCCCATAAGTTGGGAAGTATGAGCTTGAGACAAAAAAGGCATCACATGAACATTATAGAGAATATCCTTGAGGACTTGTTCGAGACATAGAAATGGACACGGTTAAAGTGAAACAATGCCCTATGATTAGGCAGAATGCCCAAGGCGGTCTAGGAAAGAAACAAGGGTCACGTATCCATGCTAAGCAAAATTAAAGAATCAATGCCCCATGATAATTCAAAGTCCAAATGTCATCCTCACGCTTCATGATAAGGGATTGATATGTGTCTCAAGTCGTACGTTCTTCTTCATCTTATTCTCAAGATCTGGATAACCAAACATTTTAGTCACTTTGGGTTTCACATTGTGTCCGCTTAACGGTCAGTTAGCCCCACATTGTGCCAAACCTTAGAAAATCTGTTCAGATCGTAATTATCTTTTAGTTGTCCTAGGTCTCAAGATGTTGAAATACTTTCAAAGTTGTAACAATTCAGATTTTTATTCAAAAAATGATATGATAATATATTAATTACAGCATTTATTCTCGCCGGAAAATGCGTGATTTTCGGCGAGACAATTATTGCCATAATTGGAAACGTTCATAGACCCTTATATCTCTCTATGCACAACTTTTCAGCATCCCTTGAAACGATTTTCTTCCAAACTTATCTCCTGTGTCTGAGTGTGTTTGAGAGAGCAGAAAACCGAGAGTTTTTGAAAGGGAATGCGATACCAACTGGCCCCTACACAAGGATGACACGCACAAATCAAGAAAGGGTCCAAATTTTCAATGTAACCATTCAGATTTTTGTTCCAAAAATGATATGATAATATATTAATTACAACATTTATTCTCGCCGGAAAATGCGTGATTTCCGGCGAGACAATTATTGTCATAATTGGAAACGTTCATAGACCCTTTATATCTCTCTATGCACAACTTTTCAACATCCCTTGAAACGATTTTTCTTCTGAACTTATCTCCTGTGTTTGAGTGTATTTGAGAGCAGAAAATCGAGAGTTTGCGAAAGGGAAATCCCAAACACACTCAGACACAGGAGATAAGTTCAGAAGAAAAATCGTTTTAAGGGATGCTGAAAAGTTGTGCATAGAGAAATATAAAGGGTCTATGAACGTTTCCAATTATGACAATAATTGTCTCGCTGGAAATCACGCATTTTCCGTGAGAATAAATGTTGTAGTTAACATATTATCATATCATTTTTTGAATAAAAATCTGAATCGTTACATTGAAAATTTGGACCATTTCTCGATTTGTGCGTGTCATCCTTTGCACAGGGGCCCAAACGTGCACGCAGCCCGCGGTTCTCGCCTGGAATGTGGGCTAGAGTAGAGGCTAAAACAGAGGGTTGTTGGGTCGCGGGTATACGAATGCGAGGAGAGAACCCAACTCGATCCAAAAACTCGTCTTCCTTACCCGAAAAACAACGAAAACTCTAATCGCAAAAACCTTCCTTATCGTTCACCGACGAACGCACAGTGATTCCGACGCCGACTCCCTTGCTTCCACCTCGGTTTTCCTCTGATGACTTGCGCAATAACACCACACCAGCTTTCGATTCGGAACCCCAAAAATCAACGTTGGCCCACAGATCTTCGCGAAAATCCACTCGATTTCACTTTCGACAACTCTCAATGTTTTGCTCTCTCAAACACACTCAGACACAGGAGATAAGTTCGAAAGAAAAATCGTTTCAATGGATGCTGAAAAGTTGCGCATTGAGAGATATAAAGGGTCTATGAACATTTCCAATTATGGCAATAATTGTCTTGCTAGAAATCACGCATTTTCTGGCGAGTATAAATGCTGTAATTAATATATTATCATATCATTTTTGGAACAAAAATCTGAATCGTTACAGAAGTCTTCTTTTTTCACACAACGAACCTTGCTAAGGGAAATTAAAGATCGTGACAAGGGTCACGTATCACAGAACCCTAATGAGAGTCATGAAGCCTAAAGAGGGATCAAGCATCACTCAAGTTCTATCAACTTCATAGGAATATTATTAGGGATATATTTGCAATTAATTAGAGAGTTTGTTATGCTATTTGGTTATAAATAGAGGGAGTGGGAAAGGAGAAATGAAAGCATTGATTTGGTTGGATTAAGGCTCGAGTGATATCAAGGGAGGGAGGACCCAATAGTTCTCTTTGTTCATAAGATCCTTAAAGGGGGTGATCTAAGACATCCTACAAGATGGGCCCAGTTTTATTGTCTGGTTTCCCATGAAATATTAGAGAACTATTTTAGGCCATTACGGTTGGGTCCATGTTTTATTAGAACTGACCACCAACATACGAGTAGAACAATCAGGTGTCTCCATGTGTTAGTTAGGGTCGAGGTAGGCAGGTCATGAGCAAATATCCCATTTTTTAAAAGAAATCAATCCTTTGATTTTGCTTTTTATTGCTATATGTTTGTATGTAGATCAAATCATAGAAGAGCTTTCCTAAGTATTTCTAATATTCACACCCTTGCAAAGGCAAGGTTTTGCAAGGTTGTGGGGCAAGAATAACAATAGAGTTCAGAGAACCGATTAAAAATTTGTAGTGATGAATTGATTTTTCTGCTTGCCTGTCTTTTCAATGTCATTAAAAGGAGTACCCGAGTATGTTTTACTTATTTTCAAGCATCTTTTCTATTTTTTAATTTTTCAAGCCTTGTTCTTAAATAATAGCTCTGATCGGTAAGTGTGTAGAACGTCGAATCATTACTTCAAGCAGCCTCCAGATGCTTTCTATACATTTTTTAAAGAAGAACCGCCGACGGACAAAGAAGGGAAAGCAATGATAGAGGAGGAAAACCATTTAGTAGTGATTTTCTTAGGGCTGACGAGCTTGAGCAAACTATATCAACCACTACCCCAACCACAAATATCAAGAGTGATGAGGAAATAGTGATGAGAAATGCCTATATACTAGAAAAATGGTGAAGTCTATTAAGTAAAAAATGTGCATTCATAAGCAAACTCCTTTGATGGTAGTTCGGTTAGCAAAAAAACAATGAAGGGAGCTTGTGAAAATGTGAGGATAATGACAAAGATCTGGTTGAAGGTGAAGATAAAGAGAAATAAGGGCCAAAAGTTACTCCATGAAATTAATTTCTTGGCATGTACAAGGGATTGGAGCAGCGCAGAAAAGAGATCTGGTGAAAAACATTATGCTTAAGAATAGTCTAGATCTAGATATTCTCTAAAAGACAAAGTTAGATGGTCTATGGGAGGACTTATTTGTTATAGGGGTTCACAATGAACCCAACAACCTGAACCGACCCAACCCGAATTATAAGGCACGGGTTGGGTTAGATAGGTTTTTGGGTTGGGTTAGATAACAAGTCTCAACCTTTCTTTTAAAAGTTTTCATTATGAGTTCTATTTATTTAAGTTGAGTTTATTAAATCTTTTTTGTTGTGTTTACTGCTGAGATTTCATGTAAAAGTAGAGAGTTATTGGGAGAGCATTGAAATTTCCACATTACACAAAAAGGAAGGCCAAAAAGTAGAAAATTAAAATGGATTAAGAATTGTTGGTATGTTACAATTCTTGCTTGTTGCTGTGATTATATTGATGAAGAATTTATTCGCTTGAATGATTATGGATTGATTTGTGTTTGTTTGTGAACTTTTAATATCTTTTATTTAAGATTGTATTGAATGACTATGTAGTACGGATAAATAAAAGAAATTTAAAAAAAAAAAATTATCAATCTGACAACCCAACCCAACCCGAAAATAGAAGGTTGGGTAGAGTTGGGTTGTTAAACAATTTTGGGTTGGGTTAGTTTACCAATCTAATCAACCCAAATTTTTTGGTTGGTCCAAAAAATTTCCTCAACCCAACCCAACCCAACCCACCCGACTCATGTGCACCCCTAATTTGATCAAATGTGTGGTGTATTGGAGGACTTTAACACAATATAGTGGCTATCTCAGAAATTTAATGGGAGAAGTGATGGGGTATGATGGCCTTTAATTGGCCAATTGAAGACCTCAAGCAATAAGGTCCCGAACAAGGTAACTTCAAAATTCTAGTAACATTCTTCCCTTCCTTTGGTTCACGATCCTTGTTGTACTCGATATTCCTTTCGACAATGATAAATTCACATGGTCCAATAGCAAGGGCCTATTTCTACCCGAATTGATAGGCTATTCATATTTTGAAGTTAGAATGAGTGTTACAAGAAGATGTCTGTCACGAGGCTTTCACATATGACATCTAACCACTTCCCTCTTCTCCTTAGCTTCCGTTATCAAAAAAAGGGTCCTTCCTATCAAATTCAAAAACATTTGACTGGATATCCTGATTTGTCCAAGAATGTGAAGGAATGGTGGAATGCTATGAAAATTATTGGGTGGCCAGGAAATCGCTTAAAAAATTAGCAGATCAATGACCACCTAAAAAGATGGAACAAAGAAGTCTTTAAAGAAGATTGAGGATGGGAAAAAGAAAGTGCAAAGGAGAATGACGATTTAAATTATATGGAAGACATAGGCTTCATTGAACTCAAAATTGTTAGAAAGTATGATTCACTCAAGTTAGCGCTTACAGAGATACAAGTTAGTGCTTACGGAGATAACTTTAAAGGAGCAAAGGATGTGGAACTAAAAGTATTAAATTCAGTGGCCTAAAGAGGGTGATTAAATAAGAGTTTCTTCCACAAATGGACTACGTCTAGAAGAAATAAAGCCTTCATCTCCTTAATAGAAGATGGTAAAGCAAATATCCTTACTAAGAAAGGAGAAAGCAAGAGTTTGTTAGCTTATTCCAAATATTGTAAACTAAGATGAAAGGAAGAGATTTGTGATTTAACGTGTGAATTGGGTTTCAATGAACTCATACACCAGAGAAGAGTTGGAAACCCCTTCCAAGAAGAAGAGATTTTTAAATCTAAGATGATCCTTGACAACCTCATGTTTCACAGTTCGGATGACATGACTAATGAGTTTGGAGGAGTGACATAGCGGTGTAGCAAGATTTTTTTTTTTTTTTTTTTTTTTTTTTTTTTTGAAATGGTGTAAAAAAACAAATTAACTAATGACACCTATATTTGCCTCATCCTGAAGAAGTTAAAAACCAATAAGGTGTGTGAAGATAGACCAATAAGCCTATTTTCTTCCCGAGCTGATTGCTAAGGTGCTAACGAAGCATTGGAAGAAAGTGGTTGGAGAGAACCAAGTGAAGAAGAAAGAGGATTTCCTCCTTCCGTTAGACTTTGAAAAGGCATGATAAGGTGGATTGGCTATATTTTGATGCCATCCTCGAGATGGAGAAAGTGGATAGGCGGTCGTATGGAGAATACCAAATTCTCAATTTTTCTCCATGGAAAACCAAGAGGGAAGATTTTTGCTGGTAGAGGGATTAGACAAGGGGAGCCCAATATCCCCTTTGTTTACAATTGTTGACAATTCCTTGAGTCAATTTTCATCATTGTTTTGAAAAAAGGATTCTTCAAGGTCTTCAAGTGGGCAGACTGCAAATGATGCTAACTCACCTTCAATTTGTTGACGATGCCCTCATTTTCTATCCAAACAGTGAGGGGGTCTCAAGAATAGGAGGGCTTTCTTGGCTATGTTTTGGAGAGCTGCTGGATTGCCTTTAAATGACTCAAAAACTCCCATCACAGGCCTAAATATCAACAAGGATGAGGTTAATCAGCAGACTTCTTCCATGGGATGCAAGGTTGAGGAGCTCCCTATTACGTATGTGGGCATCCCTTTGGGGGGAAATTACAATACAACTGGCTTCTGTGACCATCTAATGGATAGTTTAGAGCAAGGCTCAATAAATGGAAGAAAATTCCCCTTTCAGAGAAGATGGCTCACACTTGCGGTTGCCCACCATAAGCAGTCTTCCTATCTGCAAGTGATGATCATGAGGAACTTCTAAAATGGTGGTGCCTATGGGGGTGGACTGTGTTGCCTTTGCAATATCTTGGCTTGGAATAGGCTCCTTGACACAAAGAAGTCATGCTCTACTTCTAAAATGGCTATTTAGATTTTTGCAAGAAGATTGTGCTCTTTGGAGGAAGGTGGTCTGTAGAATCTATGGGTGAGAGCCTTTAGTGTGGGTGTCTCTTCCACCAAAAAGTGCTGCAAAAGGAGAACTTTAGGTTGAAATAGCTAAAAGAAGTATCCTATTCTTCAATTTCATGAACTTCAAGGCTAATAATGGAGTCCAATCAAATTTCTGGTCAGTGTTTCCAGTTCTTAAGGGTGCTCGCTTACAAACGCAACACCTGCAGGAAACAAGAATTCTAACAATATCCCAAAAGACGTCCATACTAGCTTCCTCCCCTCAAACTATTCTTTCTTCTTCTTCTTCTTCTTCTTTTTTCTTTTTTTTTTTTTTTTTTTTTTTTTTTTTTTTTTTTTTTTTTTGTCTCTGGAATCAAATACTCCACAAGAGGAGCTATCATCCAATTTGGACCAAAAAGTCTTCACTTAACCACTGAAGTGAATTCCTTAAATGAGTTGGAAGGGGAATGGGCCAAGCTTTCATTTCAGTTGTGAGCTTTGCTTCATCGAATCAAGAGGACATTTGACGTACGACTTCGAAGAAGTATGGTCTCTTTTTTTCCAGCTCATTGACAAAGAAGCTGGCATCTGCTAGAAACCTTACGAATATATTTTTTTATCAACAGATTGGGAAGTGTCATTGCCTCAAAAATGTATAGTTTTTTCCTTGGAAGATTAACCACGCTTGAATTCATACTTATGATATGCTCCAACTAAGATCTCCTTGGTTAGCTATCTCACCAAGTTGCTGTCGCTTTTTCTTAAAGAACCTGAGTCTCAAATTCATTTGTTCAGCAACTGCCCGTTTGCTGACTTATCTACAATAATCTTTTGGCTGGTGGACTATTACAAGACCAAGGGATATCTTCACTCTCCTCCATCTATCTCTCAGCGGACATCCGTTCAAGAAAGGCAAAAGATTTTGTGGAGCAACTTCATTAACCTTTGGTAAAAAAAGAAAATAAATGCTGGAATCTTCTCAGATAAACACCATAACATCAATATTTTTATTAATTTTTCTTTTCTAGCTTTATCTTGAAGATCATCTCCTCAATTTTGTAACTGTAGTTTATCTATACTCATTTCTCATTAATTATTCTCTGAGAGGATTTCCTTTTGCAATATATTTCAGCAACCAATGAAATTGTTTTTATTCCTATAAAAAGATGAGTTAGAAGGAAGCATCCCAGGCATTATTTGCGAAGCACCAACCAACATTAAAGATGTTGGAAAGATTGCACTAGCAAAAGACAGCAAAAGAACAAGTAAAGAAGAGATCCAACTGATTCTCCTCACAAATATTGCAATACACATTATTCTGACAACTAAAATATGAGATTACGAAAAGGGCTCTGTTTGTTAAGAATACAAGACAAAGATATGCCTTAAATACAAGCCAAAATTAAGCCTAGCTATAGACCATATCTACCACAGGACTTTCGTTTCTCTCGAGCCAAAATTTCAATAAAATAACAAAAAAGAATGTTGCACACCAAAAGGGCTCATCCCTTGTTTGTTGTCCCAATATAGTGACTGGAAGTAAACCTCTGTCTATGTCAAGTGGCATAATCTATTCAAGTCAAACACGCACCAAAAATCTCAAAAAGAATGTTCCAAGGCAAATTTGCTCACTCACATTCTCCACAAAACATGATTCAAGTCCCCAATAGTGTATTTGCACAAGACATATCATTGCAACCCCAATACCAAAGAAGAGTACCTCTAAATATGGTCATTAATCCACATGACAAGCAAAAAGGGCATCTGCACCTAACTACAAAAAAAAACTTCAACCCAACCGAATAAAACCTAGCTCGTGATTACAAACAGGTTGTGTAACCGATACCTACAAGGCGGCATTACACCCATAAACCTCCCAAACCTCCCAAACTTCCTCGCACAATATCTCCACCTCTCTCACAAAACTACTGTCTATTCTTTTATTTTTCTCAATAAAATTTGGTTTCTTGTAAAAATATAATATTTGGGAAAAAAGGAAAAATAAAAAACTCGAGTGTTGAAAAATATCATATATAATGGACCAACCTCGAGCATTGCAATCACAGCATGCCCACTTGTGGGGCTATAAGACATGCGAACAACTCGAGCACCAATGTTAATGGAAGAGATCTTGCAACCAGTTAATGCATCACATTCTGTGGCCAAAAAAGTAACGTGAAAAAACATCATTCAAAAAGGTTACAGTGCTTAACCAGAAAGAAATAGGCTAATATAAGAAATGCTTTTCAAACTTGATTAATAAGATTGCCAGATACTAAGTTTATAACAATATGGCCATTAATTATGACTACCATCATTCAGGAACAGTGTCAAAAACTAGGTTTCCTTTTAAGTGAGAAGCACAAAAAAGAGATCGAGCAGAGGCCTAACTCCTAGGTAAAATAGCATTTTTGCCAATTTCAGCTGGGGAAAGGCTAAATAGCAAGTATAATTCTACAACCACGTTACAGCTTGGGAATTTTTTTTTTTGTAACTATTCTCTTGGTGATATTTTAACTAATTGGGAGGTTTCTTGTAACCCCAATTAGCCCTTTGTAAATTTAATGAAATACGAAATCCGTTCTCTGTTTCTCTTCCCAAAAAAAAAAAAAAAGAAAACTCAACTACAACCATATGAACCCTAGTAATGATCAGACCACTCAAGTCCCTAACATGGCTCCGAGCATTGTATCATGACTTATAAGATCACATAATAACAGCAAAATAGTCCACGAGAAAGACTACGCAATTCTCTCAAGCTCCCCTCCTTCCACTCTGAATTTTCATCATCAAACATTTCCATATTGAAATTTAGAAAGAATAATCAGCACGTTTCATAGGTCAGCAGCCTATAACATATGATGAGTATCCTTATCATAAGAACGTTTACCAATTATAGTAAGATCCAGAATTAAACCAGTCAATTGGCGTGAGATAGAAAAATAGAGAGAACCGCTCCAAATGAAATAGTTCACAAGGGAAATGAAGCAGAAATAATTACTGACCAACGATGTAAGTCCCAATGGCGACGGCAACGAGTGCCTGATGGGAATGAAATGCGGCAGCATGAGGTTGCAATGGTTTGAGACCTCTTCCTACATGTCGTAGATCCAGATGGTGAATCGTGTTCCACTCCATTTTCTACTGAGATTTCAACCTTCCAGCTTCCGCGTCATATAAACATAGGTGAGTGTAACTTGAATTCAAAAATAAAATCAAATTGGATCAAGAAGAATAACGAAAGCACTAACGTTAGATCTTTAATGCGGCATGATTCAAATGGTACCTGCTGAATGAACAATCGATCTGCTTTGGTTTATTCAACTCTGTCTCTGTCTTTGCGCCTGGAACTCGAAGGAAATGAAGAAACAGAACACGCTCTCGAATCGGATGGACCGATCGGAAGGTCGCTAACATGCAATATTTCTATAAAAATTTATAATTATATAAAATAATAAATAAAATTCTTATATTTATATTATATTCACATAAGTGGCATTTTATTTTTTTTTTAATGTTTTATTGATTTTTTTACCATATTATAAAAATGTTGATTCACGGCTTAATGAACATTTCATTCACAGTGTAAGCATCGAGAATAGATTGAATTTTAAAAATAAATTAAATTAAAGCATAAATATTTTATTATATAATTAGTCCATTTATATCTCATTCAAATTTAAATATATATTTTATATTTTAATATTTTAATATTTAATATATAAACAAATAAATATATTTCGCTAAACTAATGAGGGCTCATTTCACTATAAATCTTTAGTTAAACTCTTAGGTAGGACAAGTTGTGTCCATGTATATGATTACTATAGGCAAAGCAACCCACCCATTCTACTACAAATGATTTGATTCAAATCATTCGTATGGAGAAAGTGAGTAAGGGTATCCTATATAATGAGTTTGTATAAGACTGAATTATGAAATATTTAATATATCTTAAAAAAAAAAGGTAATTGAGGAAATCAATATTTTAAAAAAATAATCATATGTGACTAAAGATTAATCTTGAACGAGTTATAAACTTTTTATGAGAGATTTATCCCGTGATTTGAATGAGTGAGAGTGGCTTTTGCAGCCTAACCAGATAAGAAGCCATAAACATAATCTTACGAGATTGACGGGCTTTTTTTTTATTGTCGGACGTGATTTCGGAACTCGAACAATAGGGCTACACCCGCTCACTAGCTAAGGAGAGATTTAATTTATAGTTGGATCATAAACAAATTGTTCTAATCAATAATTCTTAGGTAAAAGATGTAATTACATGGGTAAGACAAACTTTTGACACGTAATTAGAAACAATTTGTAATGGATGGTCTTGTCTCTTATGAGTATATCCACCGACACAACTTGTCCTATAGTGAAGTAGCACAAACATCAACCATTCTTAAATCTACTATGTTATATATTTTGTTATACATTTAATGCACATTGAAGTGTATAAATGAATATTGGAGTTATGTCGAGTCAATATAATCTAGTAGCTTTTGTTAGATGAACACGACTCTCCACAATGGTATGATATTGTCCACTTTGAGCATAAGCTCTCATGGTTTTATAAACTCATGATCATTCCCTAAATTAGCAGACGTGAGACTTTCATCATCCAACAACTTTAATTTTATATTTGAAAGTTGATGTATATATTAAATATTTATTGATTTTTTTTTTAATTTTTATTTTGTAGTTTATTAGTGTTTTAAGTATTGTTGTAGTTTTAAAAATATGTCAAGTATTCATTAGATATTGTATAATGCTCCAATTTTTAAAATAATAAAAAAGAGTTTTCCTTTAAATAATAATAATAAATAAATAAATAAGAAAATATATTCCGGACAATCTATTGATCAAACTATTATGGAAACGATCCTTAATAGAGATAATGCCAAACAAATTTGGGACTCTATGAAGCAGAAGTACCAAGGTTCCACAAGAGTTAAAAGAGCACAACTCCAAGCTCTTAGGAAAGAGGTTGAAGTCCTACCGATGAAAGAGGGGTGAGAGTGTTGATGCTTATTTTGCTCGAACTCTCACCATTGCAAATAAGATGAAAATTCATGGCGAAAACATGAAACAAGTGGTGATTATTGAAAAAATCTTGAGATCAATGACCTCAAGATTTGACCATATTAAATGTTCGATTGAAGAGTCTAATAACTTAGACACTTTAACTAACGATGGATTGCAAACCAGCTTGCTGGTACATGAGCAAAGACTGAATGGAGGTGTAGGTGTAGGTGATGAACAAGCACTAAAGGTGACATATGATAATAGATTCGGTGGAAGAGGAGGTGATCGAGCTCGTGAAGCTTTACGAGGAAGAGGAAGAGGTAGACATCCATTCAACAAAACTATAGTTGAGTGTTATAAGTGTCATCAGTGTCCTCAATGGGAGAAGGAAGCAAATTATGCTGAGGTTGAGGAGGAAGAAGAAATGTTGCTGATGTCATATGTGGAGCTCAATCAATCAAGGAGGGAAGATATTTGGTTCCTTGATTCGAGGTGTAGCAATCATATGTGTGCAAACAAGGAATGGTTCTCATATCTTAATGAGGAATTCCAACAATCTGTGAAGCTTGAAAATAGTTTCAATATGACAGTGTTGGGAAAAGGTAACATTAGATTGCAAGTTGTTGGAGTCACTTAGGTAATCACTGATGTTTTCTATATACCTGAGTTGAAAAACAACCTATTAAGTCTTGAAAAATTGCAAGAAAGAGGTGTATCTATTTTGATACAACATGGAGAATGCAAAATCTATCATCCCAAGATAGGGCTTATGCAAACAACAACGTCTGCAAATAGGATGTTCATATTACTTGCAAGAATCTGCCACAAACCAACACTTGTTTCTAAATAATTATAGAAGAAAACACTCATCTTTAGCACTGCAGATATGGGCATCTAAGTTTCAAAGGTTTGAGAACATTGCAACATAAGAAAATAGTGAGAGGGTTACCCCAATTGAAAGAATCATCTAAAATATGCACGGATAGCACGATGAGAAAGCAACCTAGGGATGCATTTCCAAAGATAAGTTCATGGAGAGCAACATAAAGGCTGCAACTGGTACATGCAGACATCTGTGGACCCATCAAACCTCTTTCCAACAATAAGAAGAGATATTTTATAAGTTTTATTGATGATTACAGCCGCAAGGTGTGGATATATTTTCTTGTTGAAAAATCTGAAGCCTTTACTATCTTCAAGAATTTCAAAAATGTTGTTGAGAAGGAGACTTGAGATTTTATTCGTTGTTTACGCACATATAGGTGTGGAGAATTCACCTCTCACGGGTTCAATAGTTTTTGCAAAACTAATGTTATTAGTAGACAACTTATCGCAGCCTACACTCCCCAACAAAATAGTGTAACTGAGCGCAAGAACCGAACAATCATGAACGTGGTTAGAAGTATATTATCAGAGAAGTAAGTTCTAAAGAATTTCTGGCCAGAAGCAGCAAATTGGACAGCGCACATGCTCAACAGAAGTCCTAATGTCGATTATTTTCGAGTTTTTGGATGCATTGACCATGTTCATGTATCAGACGGTAAGAGAAAGAAGTTGAATGTTAAAAGTTTTCAGTGTGTGTCGCTAGGGATGAGTGAAGAGTCTAAAGCATATAGACTCTATGATCCAGTGTTCAAGAAGATAGTTGTAAGCAGAGATGTGATTTTTGAAGAAAATAAGTGTTGGAATTGGGGGAAAAGTAATGAAGAAGCTAGACTTGATACCCTTGAATGGAAAGATAGTAATATAGAAGGACGCGAACATGACTAAAGTGAGGAAGAATCAGAAAAGTATGTGGTAGCAGAAGAAGAAGGGGAAGTTAGTATATCTTTCAGTGAGTCATTTGAATCAAATTCTTCAACATCTGAAGAAAGTACATCCGAAGTGAGGAATAGAAGAGCACCATTATGGATGAAAGATTATGTAAGCGGGGAGAATTTTCTGAAGAAGTTGAGCACAACAATTTAGTTATATTAACCTCAACTACAGATCGGACTACCTTTGAAGAAACTGTTCAAAGTTCAAAATGGAGAGCTGCAATGGACTTGGAGATAGAAGCCCAAACGAAACGAGACTTGGGAGTTGACAGATTTGCCTAAAGGAATGAAGAAGATTGGAGTAAAGTGGGTTTTCAAAACCAAACTCAATGAAAATGGTGAAGTTGACAAGTATAAGGCTAGGTTGGTAGCAAAAGATTATGCACAACAACATGGTATAAACTATACGTAAGTGTTTGCATTTGTGGCTAGGTGGGATACTCTTCGAATGATAATTGTTTTAGCGGCTCGAAATAGTTGGAACGTGTATCAGTTTGACATGAAAAGTGCTTTCTTATATGGAGAGTTAAAAGAAGCCGTCTTTGTTGAGCAACCACAAAGTTAGGAGAACAAAGGTCAAGAATACTTGAAGAAGACATTATATGGCGTTAAACAAGCCCCACGTGCATGGTACAATCAAATTGAAGCACATTTTGTCAGAGAAGAATTTGAAAGGTGCAACTGTAACCATACTTTATTCATACAAACAGGAGATGGAGGTAAAATTTTGATTATTAGTTTATATGTTGACGATCTAATTTTTACCGGTAATGATGAGAGCATGTTTGTTAAGTTCAAGAATTCTATGAAACTTGAATTTGAAATGACTGGTTTGGAAAAAATGAAATATTTTCTCGATATAGAGATTTTACAAAATCCTGAAGGCATTTATATTAGTTAGAGAAAGTATGCAAAAGAAGTTTTGGAGAAATTTTAGGATGGAAAAAAGTGATTGTGTGAAAAACCCTAGTGTTCCTAGGGATAGACTGATAAAGGATGAAGGAGTTAAGGTCAATGCTACCATGTATAATGAGAATGTTTGCTTAATCCACCACGCCTAAATGGTGTGAAAGTTATCTCATTTATAATAAAATAAATTACAAGGATATGAAAATAGTAATAAATGGAAATAGCCATAAATGAAAAAATACCTATCGTAACAAGGCAAATATTAGATATTTGCCTTATAATAAAATATCGAATATAATATATATGGTAAACTATAATTTATTACTAAATATCCTTAAAATATCGAATTTGAACGAACGTGAAGCTTGGATCTGAAAAGTTCAAAGAGGTTGAGAAACACTTTTCGTGAAGATGTCAACAACCTGGTTCAGAGGAGGTGTAGAGAAACACTTTCTTGGCCATCGAAAATTGCAGAGGGATCGCCGCTCAGTGGCGATGCTGCCTTGGCTTCAACGAGAATATGTCTAACCCATGAAGAGGGATTGTCGCTTAGCGACGATGCTGCCTTGGCTCTGGTGAGAATATGTCTAACCCCAAGAAGTAGAAGAGGAAACCTAGAGCAAGGGACAAAGACAATGTTAAAGTCGGAAGAGTCGCCACATTGGGCGAAGGAGCCAATTTTGGGGAGAAGGGCGGCGACAACTTGGTTGGCGAAGAGGCCAGTGCGGCGCCCAGATTCCAAAGGTAAATCTCTGCATAAAGTCGATGGACTTCTCGAGATTCTGTATATTTCCGAAGGATGAAGATCCTAAGATTAGGGTTTCTGTGAAGGATTAAGGATGAAGGGAAAATTGGGAAGAAAATGAAAGAGGTTATGTTTGGAAAAGGTGAGGTTGTATGTACAGAGTATGGTGAAGGGTGATTTGGAGGTCAAAAGAGCAGAGCCGAAGAGTAATCAATCGGCTCTACATGTGGCAGCCATGACGACTGCCCCTGCGGCGTCAAAGCCAGCAGTGGTGGTGGAGAAGAACGGTAGAAGATTTCAAAAGCCATTGAAAAGAAAAGATTGGGGTTGTTAAACCGAAAAGGCTCTGATACCATGAGAATGTTTGCTTAATCCACCACACTTGAATGGTGTGAAAGTTATCTTATTTATAATCAAATAAATTACAAGGATATGAAATAGTAATAAATGGAAATAACAATAAATGAAAAAATACCTATCGTAATAAGGCAAATATTAGATATTTGCCTTATAATAAAATATCGAATATAATATATATGGTAAACTATAATTTATTACTAAATATCCTTAACATATAAACAATTGATTGGAAGCCTTATGTATCTAACTGCAACAAGGCCGGATTTAATGTATGGTCTCTCATTAGCAGATTTATGGCAAGTTCAACTGAGTTGCATTTGAAAGTTGCAAAAAGGGTGTTGAGAAACTTAAAAGGTACTGTAGATTTGGGAGTCCTTTATCGAAAAAGGGGTAATGGAGAGTTGATACAATATACTGGCAGTGATTATGTAGGAGATATAGATGACATGAAAAGCATATATGGAGTTGTGTCTTTGTTCTCGAAAAAAACAACCTGTAGTTATTTTGTCTACTACTGAAGCAGAATTTGTGGCAGCCGCATCTTGTGCTTGTCAAGGGGTGTTGATGAGGAGAGTTTTGAAAAAACTTGGTTATTTTCAAGACAAGTGTATCACTATGTTATGTGAAAACAGTTCCACGAGTAAACTGAAAGCATCCCTCCAATCAATTTAGGGGAGAAATTGTTCAAGATGGTCATACTAGACCGTATCTTTAGGTTTGAAATGGCTAGCTTATATCATTTCTTTAAGAATGTTATGACCACTAGTTGTTGATTTTTTTTTTATTTTTGGAGTTTACTAATTTTGCTCAATTCATTAGTTTGTATTCTCTCGTGTGTACAAACATTTAGCCAATATTCTTCCTTGCATTTTCTCTCCTATTTCTTTGTGTTCATCTCGAACAGGTGTGAGCATTGTTATGCGGTCCTAACAACTGGTACTAGAGTTAGGCGAAATTCACCATGATTTGTGAAGATGGAAAGTTCAAAAATTTCAATTGAGAAGTTCGATGGATCTGATTTCAATTTCTGGAAGATGCAAATTGAAGATTATCTATACCAGAAAGATCTTCACGAACCCCTATTGGGGGTGAAGCCAGATACCATGACCATGGAGCAGTGGAAGCTCAAGGATCGATAAGCCTTAGGATTGATCTGGTTGACGCTATCTAGAAACGTGGCATTCAACATAATCAAGGAGAAGACAACTTCAGACATATTGAAGGCAATGTCGAATATGTACGAAAAACTGTCAGCTATGAACAAGGTGTACCTGATGCGAAGGTTGTTCAATCTACAAATGTCTAAAGGTGGATCTGTTGTTGGTCATATAAATGAATTCAATACGATTGTAAGTCAACTAAATTCGGTGAAAATTAATTTCGAAGATGAAATTAAAACATTGATTTTGATGTCATCTTTACCCGAGTCGTGGGATACTGTTGTTGCCGCGATCAGCAGTTTCCAAGAATCTGAGAAACTGAAGTTTGATAAAATTTGAGATATAGTTCTCAGCAAAAGTATTCGCAAGCGAGAAACTAGAGATTAATCTGGTAGTACTCAACTCTTAGTGTTGACCAAAGGGGAAGAAGTACATTGAAGGGCCCGAACAAAGGTCAATCAAAATCGAAGAACTGTGCAAATTTTCAAAACAGACCAAACGTAACGTGTTGGAGTTGTGGGAAAAAAATGTTACTTTCAGACAGATCGTACAAGACCAAAGAGGAAGCAGAATCACAAATCAGAGTATGACGATAATTCTATAAATTCAGCATAAGACATTGGGGATGCTCTCATCCTCAACGTGGACAGTCCGACTTAATCCTAAATTTTGGATTCAGGTGCATCTTTTCATTCGTCTACAAATAAGAAACTGTTTCAAATTTGAAGTCTGAAAATTTTGAGAAGGTGTATCTTGTGATAACATAGCTTTCAAGATTGAAGGAAAGGGGGATGTCTGCATAAAAACTCCGGCAGGAAATCAATAGACATTATGTCAGATGCATTCTGCCTCGACAAGAACCTGATCTCTATTGGGATCAGTTGGACAACATAGGTTATGTAATAGATTTTGGGAAGAGTTTGTGGAAAATTGTGAATGGTGCTATGGTGGTAGCACGTGCCACAAAATTTGAAACTTCATACACTACTTCAGTATGTATGAACATGGTTGCTTTGCTGAGACTGCTTCAAATTCAAGTCTATGGCATAATAAACTGGACATATGAGCGTCAAAGGATCGAAGATGTTGGCTGCGAAATGAGTTTTAGAAGGTTTGAAATTTATTGATATGAGTCATTGTGAGAACTGCGTTATGAGCAAACCGAAACGAGTTAGCTTCACAAAGGCTGCCAGAGAATTGAAGAAATTGCGGTTGGAAATCGTTCATACAGACGTTTAGGGACCATATCCAGTTTCATCACTTGGCGGATCAAAGTTCTACGTCACCTTTATCGATGATTTCAGTAGGAAGGTTTGGATTTATTTCATGAAACACAAATCAGATGTGTTTGCCACCTTCAAGAAGTGAAAAGCTGAAGTTGAAAATCAGATCGGCTTAAAGATCAAATGTCTGAGGTCTGACAATAGAGGAGAGTACGACAAGTCAGAATTCAAAGCATTTTGTTTAGCTTGGGGAATTCAATTAACGAGAACAGTTCCTGGTAAAACAAGACAAAACAGTGTTATTGAAAGGTTGAACAGAAGGAGTATGAGGATTCATTCTGGATTGTCAAATACATTATAGGTTGATGTTGTTGAATACAACACTCTACTTAATCAATAGAGGGTCATTAGTACCCTTGGAGTTCAAGTTGCCAAAAGAAGTATGGACAGGAAAAGAACTCAAGTACTCTCACTTGAGAACTTTTGGTTGTACTGCGTATCTTCGTGTTGATCCAAAAAAGAGTGACAAGCTTGACGCTGAGGCTATGAAATGTTACTTTATAGGATATGATTCTGACATGTTCGGGTACAAGTTTTGGGATGTCAAGAACAAGAGAATCGTGAGATATTGTGACGTGACTTTAGATGAAAAATGTCTTGTATAAGAACAAAGAGAAAAAAGGTTCCCAGACAATGAATCAAGTGGAAATTAAGATTGAATTGCAGAATAATTCACAGAGTGATGTTGTAGCAGATACTCAAGAAACTTCTTAGACTATTGTTGAGGAACCAGAAGTGGAGCAAGTGATACCTAAGCAAGTGTTGAAAAGATCATCTAGAGCTAGCAGAGTACCTAATAGGTATATACCGTCATTACACTATCTGTTGCTGACTGATGAAGGGAACTAGAGCTCTTTGATGAGACCTTACAGTTGGAGGATACAACCAAGTGGGAGCAAGCCATGGATGATGGGATGTCTGGGCTTTAGAAATGCATTGCTCTTTCAACTACTAAAGTTGAGTACGTGGCAATAGCTGAAGTTGGAAACGAGATGATATGAATGACAGACTATCTAGAATAATTGGGCAAGAAGCAGCACGAGAAGATTCTTTATACAGATTAGTTAGTGATTCTGGTGGGTACCCAGTCTATCATTCAAAGAAAAAACATAGAAGGCGATACCATTTCACTCGCAGGTTAGTGGAAGATGGTGATGTGTTTGGCGAAGGATAGAAGGTCCAAAGAATCCAACAAACATGTTGACAAAATGTGTTGACGTTGGAACATTCAGATTGTGCTTTGGATCGTCGTATTCAGGTTCTACCAGAGCTTCTAGTAGAGATACAGATTTTTAGAAATAAGTCCTGATATCAAGAGCTGGAAAGAATCGAACGGGAACAACCGCGTCCGAGTAGGTTGAGGGGACAGAAGGTCCCTATGAAGTGGAAGGGACAGTAGGTCTCGATGGCGTAACGGCAGATGACCGTGTTGAAGAGGCAGAATGCCTCGTCGAAGTGATAACCTCCGTTTGTTTTCTAGAAAGTCTTGTTTTAGACCTGGTTACCAATGTGAAACCAGCATCCATCGCATAGCTGTCAGATGTCATTGGAGTAGGGGTATTTGAAGAAACAATGGGCTTCTTCCCTTTCTCTACCGTTTTCTTTTCGGTCATCTCTAGGTGAAAGAGAGTTGTTAGGGAGAAGATTTCTTCGAGTAAAAACTCTCTTGAGAGGTAGTCTGCCAAGGGGTTTTTGACCCATTTTATAGACAAAATTTGAAAGTCGAAGCAAGATAAAATTGCTTGCCATCTAGCAAAAATTTGTTTAGATACGAGATTCTTCACATCCTTTTCTAAAACAAATTTGGAAGCTCTGGAATCCGTTTTGATAACATAGTTTTTATTAATTAAATCACTTTGAAATTTCTGTACATAGAGTACTATTGAAAGTATTTCTCCTTTTACGGTTGAGTAATTCTTTTGAGTAGAATTCCATATTCCCGAATGAAAAAGGACAATGGATTCTTTCTTGTCAAGGGACTGTTTCAGGATTCCTCCATATCCTATATCGGATACGTCGGTCTCCACTATTAAACTAGCCCTCGGGTTTTATCAGAGATAAACACGAAATTAATTTGACAAGGGATTTGATTTTTTGGACTATTTTGGTGTGTTCTCCCGTAAGGCTTTGGATTCTTTTTTAAGCCTTTCAAAAAGTGGTTTGTAAATGCGTCTGATATTTTGAAGGAAATCAAACATAATTGAGACATCTCAAAAATCTTTGGAGTTGGGTCTTATTCGTGATTTGGTCCGGAAAATTTGAGGCAAACTCCGGACTTTTGGATGGGTTTAATTAGACCCAAATGGATTTCAAATCTAAGAAAACATATTTTTGTTTGAAAAAGTTTAATTTTTGGTTTAGTACCGTTTCTTTTGACTGCCGTAAAAAATGTTTGAATATGCTTAAAATGTTGATCGATGTTTTGAGAGAAAATCAGAACATCGTCAATATAAACAATTGAAAAGTCTTGAAAATGATTGAAAATATCATTCATAATTTTTTGAAATTCGAATGGAGCGTTTGTTAGCCCAAATGGCATAACGTTACATTCTTACTGTCCGAAAGGGACATTGAAAGCTGTTTTGTACTTGCCTTTTTTCAAAATCTGGATTTACCAAAATCTTGACTTCATATCAAATTTTGAAAATATTTTGGCATTTGAAATTCTTTGCATTAAATCTAATTTATTTGGAATTGGATATCTAATCCATTCCAGAACCTTATTTAAGGGTTTGTAGTTTATTACCAGTCGCGGGACTCCACGTTCCTTCTCTGTTTGATTGTTGACGTAAAAAGCCGCGTATGACTAGGGACTCTTTGATGGCCTAATATGACCCTTCTGCAAAAGATCATTAATTTCTGCTTTGCTGAATGTTAGTAACTCTTTATTCATTTGAATAGGTCGAGCCTTTGTAGGAATATTTTCCTCTTCGAAGTTATTAACTATATGTTGCTCCCTTTTCCAAAAAGCATTGGGAATAGTTGAACAAATTTCCCTTTCTATTTGGTCTTGTAAAGTTTTGATTTTAGACCGAACAGTCTTACTTTGAAGCCATTCTTCTATTCTTTTGAATGAAATCTCTTCCTTGAGAAAAGAGATTTGCTTTTCTTTGTAATTTAATACATTTACGGACTGAATAATTGTATTCTTTTGAAGGTTATTTATTTCACTATCCTTGTATGCGAAAGGAAATTAAATTTTATTTTCTTTCCTAAGGCTTTTGACTCTAACCCCTTTCAATTATTTTGAGAGGGTATAATTGAGTAATGATAGGAGTAGCTAGGATTAATTCTTGTCTTAAGTCATTTACTAAAAGGGAGGAATTTACGAAGCAAATTCCGTCATTACAAACATGGACTTTTGATAATTTGTAATTAATTTTGAGTCTGTTGTTGTTTACACCTCTAAGGCCTTCAGTAGTTTTTTCAAAATACTTCATAGGAATTAGACCTTCTTGAATGCAATTTTGATCGGCTCCTGTATCTATGAGAGGCTTTAATGTGATTTTGAATTCATAAATTTTTAAGGTAACGAGAGCGTACCATTTTTGATATTGAGAAGTGGTGATGGCTCCAACAAAGGAACTTTGAAAATCATCTTCGTCCAGGTTTGGTTGCGCCGTTTCCCTTTGTTCAGGCATCCTTTCTTGAATTTTGAGAATTTCTTGGCGAAGCAAATAAGATTCTGACCTCGATTCAGATCTTAATGTTTGTACTTCTTGTTTGAGATTATTAATTTCTCTTTGAAGGTCTTGGGTAGTTAGTTCTCTAGGTTTTTCAAACCTTTTGAGAACTGATTGGAGTATGTAGGGATTTCTTTCTTCCCTTTCAGATGGCTTAGAGATAAGCATCTATAAGTCGTTGAGCAATTTTCTATTGAATTTCTGGATCTTGAACTTTGTCTACCACCTCGAGTAGAATTTCTTGATCCTTTGTAAGGACATTTATGCATCCTTCGCATGTCCTTTTTCCTTCTTGTTCTGATTCGTATTCTGTGCTAGAATATGAATCAGATTCGTCTTGAAGTTTGAGGATCTCTCCCTCGCTGGATTGTTCTGAGTCGGTTAGAACTAGTCATAGTAGCTGATTCTTCAGCTCTTGATCAATATCCAACTCATTGATCTTTCCTCTGATCGGACACTTATTAGCATAGTGTCCTTCTTCTCGACATTTGAAGCAAGTTTGCCTTTTCTTTCCTCTATGGGTTTTTGTAGGGGTATACCTCTCCTTTGAATACGTTGTCTTTTGAGATTGCACGGGTTTATTCCGATAGTTTTCTCTAGGCCTGTATGAACTATAAGGCTTTGGATACGTTTTAACCCTTCCTTCTGGAGGTTGAGGGAGCTTCTATCTCCTTGCATCCATATTGATCCCAAAATCTTCCAAGCTCTTTTCTGTTTGCTATCAAAGAATTGAGCTTGTTTTGAATCTTTGACTCATTACAAAGCTTGAGTCCTTCTATCATGAAGGATGCTATGGATCCGTATGACAAAATTTGCCATGGAATTGTTTCATTATACTTTGTCTTAAGATCGTCTTTGATCCTTCTTGAGAAGTGTTTTGGTAGTCCGTTGACAAAATTCTCCTTCGAGAATTCCAATGAACTTGTCTGTTCTAATGAGAACTTTGCTTAAATACATGTCTTTGTACCACCTAAAATCACCTAAGGTAGGGGATTTTAGGTTCATGAGTATTTCGGCGGATCTCTCCTGGTACTTCAGGGGGTCGCCAATGAAGAATTCTATAAGGGTATAGATGAGGGTGTTGACAGCGTCCTCTACCCTTTCGTGTTGTACTTCGGTCCTGGTTGATGGACCTTCTTGTTTAATGATTTGAGTAGTTGGCATGATGGCATAGTGGTTTAATATCTGTTGGCGGGTTGATTCGTCAAGATATTTGTTCCACCAGTCTTTGAGTTGCCCGGTAAATCCGGTCAGCTATTTAATGGTCGGATTTATGGCCCTGTAATTTATACGCGCCTGCGACCATCATCATTTCATTGACAACATTCATTATCAGATAATCGGACAATCCATCGATATTCCACTCATAGATTGCTAGACTATCGTAATGAGCTTGAGTTTGTAGCGTCTTTTCTTCGAATTGAATATCCGTAAAAGACGGTTGAGGATACCAGTTTTTCTCATTACTCGTATTATTTTGACTTCTTCTGGAGATTCTTTGAATTCGATTGTAGAGAGGTTCTTCAACTTCATTTACAATCTCGTCTTCGGATTCCTGGATTTCATCATCATTGTTAACGACGTTAACAGATGAATCCTGAGATGTTATTCCAGGATTTAGAATCCTATCCAATTTTTCTTCTATTTTGGCCATTGCAGCCTCTTCTTTTGAAATCCTCTCAATAAATATGTCGAGGTTTGCCGGTTTGAGTATTGGGATTGACTCATCGATTTTTGGTACAGAGCTGCCTGCTTGTTCTTGCAGAGTACCAGAATTCTTCGAGATTTTTCCCTCGATACTCTCAAGTTGAGTAGCGATTGTGGATAAAATCTTATTTGAATAATTACTTTGATGCTAGATATTCTTGATATCTTTTAGGGTCAAATTACCCTTTTCTAGTCCTTCTGGGATAGTTTTGAAAGGACTTGCTTTGACCTTTTCTATGTAATAGTTGTCGAATTCGACTTCTTCCAACTGAGGATGTTTTAAATATACCTTGCCTCTTCTGATAGTCTTCCAGCTTCTCTGAGTCAAGGAACATATCTGCAAAATATTTCTCCAAACCATTCGAAGAAAGGTAGTTCATTAGAGGATCAGTGAGACATAAGGAACAAGAAGTAACTTTAGGGATAGAAGAAAAGTAGTTCCCTTAAGCATTGACTCCAGGTCTTAAACAAGGGGCCCCACCCTCTCATTGGCCTGAGAGGGATTCGGTTTACTGGTTGGACCACAAACCAATTGTTCATTAGAGGATCAGTGAGACATAAGGAACAAAAAGTAACTTTAGGGGTAAAACGGTAAATTGACCCAGCTCTAGTTACGAACAACCTATGAAGGATCGACTTACTAATCATTGTTATATCAAATGGACAGAAATATATCTATAGTGAGGGGACTGCAACTACTAGACTATAGTGGAGTGTCCTAGTAGTTAACGAATGTTGGTTAACAAGGTTAATGAGTTTAGCCGGTTAATCTTGGATCGTTGGAGCCCATGATCTATAGGTCCATTAGGTCCCTCTGCTAGCTCATATCGGACTAAACCATAGCACAGTGTGCCGAGTGAGTTCGAAGTGTTCGAATTCAAATTAGGGAATATGCGCTACATATATACGATATATTTAACTGCATTTTTGTTTTATTTACGAATTAAACAAAAGGAGAGAATCTAACATATTTAAATAAGATTTAAATATCTTAATCAATTATGTGTTGGAATTGATTGGGATTGGCATTTGAATTAATATTAAATATTAATTAAATAATTTAATTAATCCTTTAATGTTACTCTAATTTGAAATTCATTATTCAAATTAATTGTTGAATTAAAATGAAGAAAGTCAAAATGTTGAATTCATTTAATGGAAAAATGTGGAATTTTGAGGTGTCAAAATTTGGTTTAACCAAACTTGCATGCTTACCAAATAAACCCCACACAAGTTTGAGTGGAATTTTGAGTGTCAAAATTTGGTTAACTCAAACATGCATGCTTGTCCCATAATCCCAAACATTTGAGTGGAATTTTAAGTGTCAAAATTTGGTGATCTCAAATTTGCATGAACATGCAAACATGACTCTTTAAATAGAGTGATCATGGTACATGGAAGGTCTTCTTCTTCCTGGTGAAAAACCTTGAGAAAAACCTCTCACAAACACTCTCTTCACATATACAAAATCCCTCCCAAGTTTAGTCACTCACCGGATTCCACAATCTCGTTCTAAGGCCGGAGGATAGTGGAGAAGACACTAGTGGTGGTTCGAAACCGGTACGTGAGGAAAAAAGAGTTTGAACTACAAAAGGTTAGTATCTAAACTCATTAAGTTTTAATACTTACGAACATGCTAGTTATTTACTATAATTGATGTTCTAAAAGTGCCTAAGATCCAAATTGCTTCCGTATGTGTTATATTAACACCATCAATACGTAGGTCTTGAAACTCCTGAAGTGCTTGGTCTAGAATTCATGAATTCTTTTACTTTTGAATCTGATGAAGGTTCTTCGCTTAATTTTATTTCAACGCTTCCATCGTCATGTTCAATGGTTTGGACCGGGTTTTGAGATTCTTTTTTTTCGGAAGATTAGCATCTTCTATTTTCCAGAGAGTATTTTTGGTTATTTGATCCCAAGAGAGAGTTTTTGGAACAGTCACAAAAGACTTCCAATATTTGCTTCTATGAGCATGGTTGATCCTTTTGACGAGAATCTTAATACTCTAGAAGAAATATTTATATTCATGAGCTTATAATAAACCCTGAATATGACAACTGAAGAATGAGTTTCAGCCTTGATGTTCAAATTTTTTTATTGTAAATCCAGCATAAGGGTTGATAATATGTGCGGGTCGTGGAGCGACAAAGTAAAATTTGGATAACAATTGAAATAGACGGTTCAATTCTCTAAATTGGATTGAACCATTCCCAATAAAGAATTTGAGAAGTCTTCATGTCTCTTATCTCGTAGGGAGATAAGGACTAGGATATCTAGTCCAAGTCTAAACAATGGTTTTACAACGACTTGAACAAGACTAACATGAAGATAATTAAACTCTTCACGATGTTGGAATATAAAGGACTTTGAAAAAAGATTCAGAGATTTCCTATTGCTGTGAATTGAGATATTTTTCTCTAATAATTTGATGCATGATGTTTGAGTAAAATTGAAGGATTAAATTTGGTAGATAGTTTTAAGATCTACCTTTGGAATAGTCCAATTTTGGAGTTGATCTTCAATTCTATCAATTTGATATTCTTGATTAGTATTTGAGATGGTGAGATTTTCTCCTCTTCTATGTTCATTTGAACTTTCTTCTTCTTCAGTATAGGACATTTTAACTGATTTGATTTTATGAGTTTTCTCAGAAATTCGTTTATAAGATAAGATAGGTAAGACAAGAGATAAAGTAGAACAATTTTTCTCTGAATTTTTCAACTGATATTCAAGAGAGAGCTATCGGTCAATCGATGCCCTCTTTACATTGATGAAGTCATTTTATAGACTTCGGATTTGAAAGTAGATTTGAAAATCGTAAACTAAGAGATAAGATCAAATCTAGCCGGAAAGGACCCCTGCGAGATCTGTTTTCCTCAAAGTTAGAAAAGACCTAAAGCAAACTAATAATTTAAAAGACTAATAATTTACAAACACTGATAATTCACATGCGAACCTTCATTGTGTGGCTGACAAGTTGTCAATATTTGTTTTGTCTCTAATAAAGGTGTCAGGTTGTTGATAAAATCTTCTTCGGAATCTTTCATATGACTAAGCACCCAAGCTTGCCAACGGACTTATTGCGCTTCCCACGTCTTACCACCTGGAATACAAGGCCTATTCGCTCAGCTATCACATACTCCAAATTCCTCTGAATTTCTCTTATCATCTTCCTGCTTTCAGCACTATCATACTTAAAGATTGAGTAACTCCTCTTCCCTCACAAAATTGAGGCTTTGATACCATCTTACGCTTTACGACTTGATGCTCTAAAATTTACATGAGCTCTGTCGTCCTAGCTTAATATACATAAAAATATTGAGTAACTTACTTAATTTTAAGTAGACATAAGGTAGACAAGATAAGACAACCTATAAAGAAAAAATTCTACCTAAGAATACTAGCACGATACATGAAAAGAAAGTAATGTACATATTCATCAATTCCGTGTTTATCTCTAATAAACCTGAGGGTTAGTTTAATGGTGGAGACTGACGCATCCGATATAGGATATGGAGGAATCTTGAAACAGTCCCTTGACAAGAAAGAATCTATTATCCTTTTTCATTCGGAAATATGAAATTCTACTCAAAAGAATTACTCAACAGTAAAAAAAGAAATACTTTCAATAGTACTTTGTGTGCAGAAATTTCAAAGTGATTTAATTAACAAAAACTTTGTTATCAAAACGGATTCCAGAGCATCCAAATTTGTTTTAGAAAAGAATGTGAAGAATCTCGTATCTAAACAAATTTTTGCTAGATGGCAAGCAATTTTATCTTGCTTCGACTTTCAAATTTTGTCTATAAAAGGGGTCGAAAACCCCATGGCAGACTACCTCTCAAGAGAGTTCTTACTCTCGAAGAAATCTTCTCCCTAACCACTCTCTTTCACCTAGAGATGACCGGAAAGAAAACGGTAGAGAAAGGGAAGAAGCCCATTACTTCTTCAAACACCCCTACTTCAATGACGTCTGATAGCTATGCGATGGATGCTGGTTTCACATTGGTGACCAGGTCTAAAGCAAGACTTTCTAAAAAACAAACGGAGGTTATCACTCCGACGAGGTCTTCTGCCTCTTCAACACGGCCATATTTCGTTACTCTATCGAGACCTATTGTCTCTTCCACTTCAAAGGGACCTTCTGTCCCCTCAACCTACTCGGACGCGGTTGTTCCCGTTCGATTCTCTCCAATTCCTGAAATCAGGACTTGAGTTGCAGAATAATTCACAGAGTGATGTTGTAGATACTCGAGAAACTTCTTAGACTATTGTTGAGGAACCAGAAGTGGAGCAAGTGTTGAAAAGATCATCTAGAGCTAGCAGAGTACCCAATAGGTATATACCGTCATTACACTATCTGTTGCTGACTGATGAAGGGAACTAGAGCTCTTTGATGAGACCTTACAGTTGGAGGATACAACCAAGTGGGAGCAAGCCATGGATGATGGGATGTCTGGGCTTTAGAAATGCATTGCTCTTTCAACTACTAAAGTTGAGTACGTGGCAATAGCTGAAGTTGGAAACGAGATGATATAGATGACAGACTATCTAGAATAATTGGGCAAGAAGCAGCACGAGAAGATTCTTTATACAAATTAGTTAGTGATTCTGGTGGGTACTCAGTCTATCATTCAAAGAAAAAACAAAGAAGGCGATACCATTTCACTCGCAGGTTAGTGGAAGATGGTGATGTGTTTGGCGAAGGATAGAAGGTCCAAAGAATCCAACAAACATGTTGACAAAATGTGTTGACGTTGGAACATTCAGGTTGTGCAAAGTCTCAATTGGTATGGTGTAGTGAAGATTCATAATGAAATTCTTGGTTGATTGAATCAATCTACAAGTGGAAGAATTGTTGAGATATGGAGCCTAATGAGTATCTATAGTAAAAGATCTGGTATAGATATATATAATGGATAGTTGGTTCGTTAAATCTGTTAAAGCTATGTTTAGTAAGTTGAAATTATATATATATATATATATATATATATATATATATATATATATATATATATATCCCATTAGGTAGTGCTCTCAAAACGTACTTTTTTCCTTCTGTGTATTCTCTTTTGGTGTACATACCTGAAGTCATCAAACCTTTTAGCCAATATTCCTCCTTGCATTTTCTCTCCTATTTTTTTATATTCATCTTGATCGAGTGTGTGCATTGTTGTGCGATCCTAACAAAATTGTCACTAAGGAGTCCACCAACCTAGTAAGTAACCATTCGAACTTTTCGACTAGAAATACTTATATTAGGAATTTTGGATAGTTATATTAGATATTTACCCAAAAAAATAAAATGAATATTTATATTAGAAATTTTGGATTTATGTGATTTAATAAAAAAAATATTAAGTGTGGTGTGTGGAGCCCGTGGTCATACGTTGTGACAAGTGACATCCATAATGAAAGGACACACATGGGGACAAAGAACTTTCATGAAGAAGAAGATTTGAACCGAGTCGTTGGAAAAGGGAATGCAATGCAGGTGAGTTGACGGTCCAAGAAAATCGAACCCAGGTAGTCCAATTGAATCGGACCTAGCCGGTTAGCCGGTTTTGGTCCAATTGAACTAGACTTCCAATTTTTACCCCATCTATACTGTTTGAGTATTTTTTTTTTTCTTCGGATTTCAATAGTACTGTTATTTTGACTCAAAATATGACCTAATCGAGGACTTTGGTAAAAAATTTAAATTCTTAAAGACCAAAACCAAGTTCGAGAAGTCGTAACACAAATAAGTAACAACATGGATTATTTTTAGAGTAATAGTGGTAGGGATTGATTAGAACATTAGGATACCAATTAGGAAGCATGATTATAGGTCTAATTGATCCCGATATATTATTTAAGCCTAATAACTTAGTGGTTATCTGGTCTAGCATGATAACATGTTTTAAAACTTTTGCTTGTATGTTTGAGAACTCAGATTAGTCCTAATGATACGTTTAGGACTCCAGCATGCCTTATATGATTGTTAATCATTTGACCGAGCATGTCGGACATTGGTATATGTATGATATACTCATAAAAGCATGTTATAGGGTCCAGACACCTGTGTTTGCCCAGTTAAAAGATTTGGATATTCGCTATGTGCCTTAGAGAGTTTAGAATGATATAGGAATGAACATGAACTTATATTTTACGTTTTCTTATTCATAAAGCGTACATATCGACCCTATAGGCATTTCGGGCTGATTAAGTATCATGTAGGGGTGACCGGCATGAACTTTCCTAGAGTGGTTAGAGTTTACTTGGTACATAAAGTTTAGTGGTCACCCTACGAAGGTCCTAGGAGTCGTATTGGGTATACTATTGGGGAATACCCAATAGACAGATACATATGGGGGATAGGCGGTCGAAGTACTTGTTTGTTTATAGGTTATGACTTTCCTCATACGCATGAGACTTACCCAAAGCCAGTTATAAATGCAATTTGACTCGTGCACAATTAATGTAAGGTTGATGACGAACTCTGGAGAACGAAAGCATAAAGTAATGAAAGGGTTAGGTGTACACTCGGAGAGCAAGAATATATGGGATTTTAGGTACGTATGAGCCTTATAGGGCTAGTCCAGACTACATGTCATGGTATTGGCTAAGTAATAGTAAGTTTATAAGCACATAAATTAAGAAACCGTCATAAGGATTAAGTCCAACGAGGGTTTACAAGTAGGTGCTTACTGAATATATTTATATTTATTATTGTTATTCTTTATTTTTCCGATGGAGTGTTAACTACGGTTGATGACAAGAGCGTGCGGAGTCCAACCCATATGCTACTCCAACCTAGTAGGCATGCTAGTGGCTATGTCGCCACCAACATGTCCAACCCATATCAATGACGCCTGCGACCCATACCGCTCTAGTTCATACTACAATCGCCAATCTAACTCAATGATTCACGCAGTCCATCCCATATGCTACTCCAACCTTGTAGGCGTGCCAGTGGCTCTGTCGCCCACCAACGACCCAACTTGTGATGCCATGACCCTATCTACTCCAACCCATGCATGATTCAAAGGGAATAAATTCTACATCCTTATAGAAGAAGCATTGGGAACTCGAACACAAGATCAAGGATTGTGGTAGCTTTTTGAAGAAAATCTCGAGGGATTGGAGAGAAAGTTTTGAGCATTGACGATCATTTTAATTTTATTAAGAATTAAAACAAAGCAATTAATATGAGAGTAAGAACTCGAACATAAAGTCAAGGCTTGTGGCAGCTTCCTTTAAGAAAATCAGTAGGAATTGGAGAGAAATTTCGAGCATTATGAACCATTTTGATTTTATTAAGAATTAAAATAAAGTAATTAATATGAGAGTGTAAAGACTCGAACACAAGGTCAAGACTTGTAGATACATGTTAAAGAAGGCTCGTGAGAGCCCCTTAAAAAAAAGTTGAGGGATTGGAGAGAAAGTTCCCGCATTGAAAACTATTTTGATTTAATATCTCTAATATACATTAATTGTTTTTATACTTATTGGATAAATATAATAAATATATTTTTTGTTTTTTATATTTATTTTATAAATATTTTTTTTCTTTTAATATATTAAATATTAATTTAAACATTTCACATTAAATCTATTAAATCTAATATATTAAATCTTAATTGGAACACTTTAAAATTTTCTTTTAATATATTGAATATTAATTTGAATATTTATGTGATTGTATTGGTTCGCCCTAACAGTGAAGCTACTTATCGAGTATTTAAAATGTTTACTATTTTTCGAGGTAAAAGTATGACTCCCATGTACGGATGACGAGGTCAGTCGATAATATTATATTCAAATTCCTTCCAGTTGAGGAAGACATGGAAACAAAGTCACGATAGTTAGATTTCGGCATTTCAGTCAGTTTTTATGTAGGACAGGTCAATAGTAAACATTTTAAATAGTCCAATACGTCACATAAAGTGGCCAATATGAGACATGAACATGATAGACAAGAGTATCAAAGATAGGTTTGGTAAGGGCTAGGTAGGGGCCCGAGCCTTAACCTTGAAAGTTAGGGTTATGGAAGGAGTTTAGACACACGATTCTTGAGTTAAATCCGTCTATATTAAATATAAATGTTTTCCAAATTTGGTGTCAATCAGAGATCCGATAGACACTCTATGAGACTGTATGGTTGCTTGCCAAAATCATGTTTACTCTTGCCACACTAAATATGTCTTAGAATATACCATAGAGGAGATATGATGACAACTCTCTACCACCCCTAAGCCTTATAGCGTAAGCGGCTACCCTGTGACACATACGTGTGTCATAGTGTGGGTAAGCGTAGCGAGACAAGTGTCTCGAGCAACTTCCTTTGAAATGGATTTTTCAAGGACAGTGTCGGACGACATGGGTGTGCTGACATTGCATCCTCATCCTGTGTCAGAGGTTGGAATATGCACCCGCTATCCTATATGAGATTCGTAAATGACTTAGCATGGACACAGGAGGGACCACACCTCAATATAACCGGCATAGATGGATTTTCGGAGGTCCCAGTGATATGATTGACACATGGGTCATTCTCGATAGACATGTCTGAACAAGCTATGATGATCGATGACATACCAGGACTTGGGATGACATCATGATATGAGGGCCATGTTGTTGGAAACCAAGATGACAAGATGTGATATGACGTTGCACACAAGAGACCTTGACCTAGAGTAGAGGTCAAGTCGAGGCAAACGACTTGACCTAGTGTAGATGTAAGTTGGTTAAGGTTTTAGACGATTATTAAATATGCACGCACGAGTGACATTTATAACCAAACAAACTTAGATTCTGCATGAGTGATGTTTGATTTGAGTTCTTTTCATAAGTGTGTCAAGATCATGATGTCACACGGTTGAAAATATACGACTGTCACAAATAACATCTCCTTTAAAACTTTGATAATGCATTGGTATGTTTAAGACCACGTTGGAGTGATAACTTTGAAGGAAGGACCCACCCACGACTATAGGCGGACGCGTGGCATAAATCCAATGCAACACTACCATTGTTTCTGTACAAGCTGACCGCACAGAACAATTTTTCGTTGCGCTGTCGAAGTCAAAACTCGAGGACCTTAAACATGGATGAAACCTTTGAAGCCCTTTCCGGCCCGTCATAGGGAGAGAGAAAGAGAGAGAGAGAGAGAGAGAGAAGGGAGAGAGAGTGGGAGAGAGAGAGAGAGAGACCTGCGTTAGGGTTTTCTGGAAATCCCAGAAATTTTGATAATAAGGTCAGTTGAGCGCGTTATCCGCAGATATATACTTTTTTTTTTTGTCTGTTTGATTTGTTATTTTGAAGCTTTAATCGCCAAGAAGAAATTGAATCAGGGAAAAAAAACGAATGATGAAATCGGTGAGATCGATTTGGTGTTTTGCTATTGTGTGTGAGAAAGAGGTGTGCCTCTTCTTGTTATCATGTGCAGGGAGCGAGTGCGAGAGATTTGGGGAGAGTGAGCGTGGGTCTTAGAGCGAGCGAGCGAGCGAGCGAGCGAGGAAGAGGAGGAGGAGAGAGATATACTTTCACTTTTAGGGTTCGATTTCTCTGCGTTTACTGCGCCATTCATCATGGATCGGAAGCTAGTGGTCAGTATTTTCTTCTTTTCCTATTCAGCTACGTGATTTTTCAGTTGTTTCTTCTATCAAGTAATCGGGTTAGTTCCTGTTTTCCTCATTAGGTTACCGTTTCAATTCGTGTTGTTTATTTATTTTATGAGATTTAGGTTCTTGGTATTCCATGGGACATCGATACAGAGGCGCTGAGAGAATACATGAGCAAATTTGGGGAGTTGGAGGATTGTATCGTCATGAAGGTTTGCCTTTTACATTCTTCTGGTGTTACATTCATACTATTCATTCTTTCTTATGGTGTTCAAGAAAAAATTATTTTTCCTTGAACCTAGTGTTTTTAAAAGCGCGATTGTGCACTCGAGCAAAGTCCCCTCCGGGTTTAAGCCCAAGGCACAAAATATTAACTATTTATTTTTTGTAAATAACTTTTTCTATACATGAAAGTAAATAGTATTATTACTAATAGAATGATGAATTGTTTAAGAAATTAGATATTAGAGTTTGGGGAGAAAAACCAACGTTTTTATGAATATTTGTAGTTTCTTCCTAGTACATTACTGAAAAGAAAAATAGGGCTTCAAGCATCAAAGTGCCCACCTCTAGCTTTGAGGTGTGCACCGCATCTCAAGTTGGCCTTATTAAGGGTACCTCACCTTTTGAAGCGACGTGCCCACTGATGGCCTAAGGCTAATTCTAAGAAATTTGTCTAACTATTCGTTAGGCCTTGTTCTCTTGAATGTAAACCCTTTTATGTATGGCTAGTTTTGTTTATGGTGGCTTCTCTTGTTGGGCTATGGTTTTGGATGGGGCCCACATATATATATATATTGATGTTTAAATAATGGAAGTTTCTTTCTTGATGAAATATAATTTTTTTTTTTCCTGATTGAACATATGTAGATTGTTTATGTGACTAATTTTGTATCGTTACATCTTTTTTTATCTCCTAGTCCTTTTATCTTTATAGTCATGACTTTTTTCTATGTCAGGAGAGGTCAACTGGTCGTTCTCGTGGGTTTGGATATGTGACATTTGCAACTGACGAAGATGCTAAGGTAGGAATGTGTTCAATATTTTTCTCTTTTTGCCGACTTGATGTTTCCTGATGCGTAACATCTCTTTTTTGTTGCAGAATGCACTGTCAAGTGAACACTTTCTTGGCAACAGAATGATGGAAGTCAAAATTGCCACACCTAAGGTTAGTCTCTCTCTCTCCTCTTTACTTATTTGCACCCTCTAACGCACATTTTCCTTCTCCAGAGGGGTCTTCGTTTTTTTTATTATGTTTTTTAATAGATAAATCATAAGAAGTGCGAGTTCTTTGTTTTGATGTGCATGCATACAACTGAATTGGAGACTGACTTCATATTTTTTGTCAACAGGAGGAGATGAGAGCACCTCCAAAGAGAGTCACTAGAATCTTTGTAGCAAGGATCTCACAATCTGTGACTGAGGCTGCCTTCCGCAGGTAATTTGGTGTGATTTTGTACTCTTTCTTCTTCTTCTTCTTCTTCTTTTATATTTCACCTTTTGAGTGAAGATTGTCAGTGACTATATGAAAATGAAAGTTTTCAGTTACTAATATAGAAAAAGGGAGGTTCAGTATATTTGAAACATATCTTTTGAATTGAAAACCAACCCCTGGAAATGTCAAAATTGTTTGTTTCTGGAACTGAAATGGAAGAATCTCATAGTAGGGATGAACGGTTAATTTTAATGGGGATAAAAAATCGAATTTCCGGCCCATTCTTAAGCATATTTACTTCATCTTTCTGTCATTCCATACTTGAATTCTAGGGAACATGGACATTTTAGCTAGGGTAATATTTTCTATCCATATCGTGTTGAATGTTCCAACGATCTCACATTTGTTGTACATGTGTTGGATACTTGTTAGCACAATTGATATTTATTAGACATTAGTTGAAGATAGTAAATACTAGTCTAACCTTTTGTAGATACATTTGAACATTTGTTACATATATTGATGGTAGAAATGTTAATTAAAATAAATAGTAACACTGGACAAAATAATATATTTTGGGAGTAAAATACGTCAATTCTTTTTATAAGCATGCAAATATATAGGCTTGGCGACTTTAGATTTCTGTAGGTATAAAAACTGTATATATCTAGAACAATTTATATTTTCAATTAGTGTGTCCTTCGTGTTGTGTCTATGTACTAGATTTTTAGAAAATAACGTTTCATCATATCCGTTAAAATATTGAGATTTGTTAAAATATACATTTTTCAAATACATAGGATTGGCGACTTTAGATTTCTGTAGGTATGAAAACTATTTATATTTAGAACAATTTATATTCTTAATTAGTGTGTCCTTCGTATTGTCTCTATGTTCTAGAATTTTATAAAATAACGTTCCATCATACCTGTTTAAAGATACACATTTATTAAAATACACATTTTTCCAAATATATATCATTTTTATGCCAGAAGGAAATTCAAAGTCAATGAGTATATGCATTTATATGCTGAAAAAAGTTGTTTGATATATTCCGCTCTCAAAAAACTTCTCTCTGGGGCCCTTCAGTTTGAAATGGGGATACTGGCAGGGACAAATTTTTTAAAATTTAATTAGGGGATGGATTGGGCATGCATTTCCTACTTAAATATTTCCCCAAATTATTATAGTTGTATTATGTCCTTAAATGCAACTTTCTGGGAAAGCCATCATCCTGATGGGATCTCGGAGAGAAGAGTTTTAGTATCCATCAGACAGCATCAGGCCATGTAGAATCAACTAAGACATTAGTCAAGCATTTTGTAGCAGAGTTGCAATGTTTGTCTTCAGAAATGGATACATGCTTTCATTTATGATTTGACGACCCTTTTTCTAGTATGGTTTTCAATTCAGGATAAATATGAACTTTACGGTGTTCTAATGTTTGTTGCAGTCATTTTGAGAAATATGGAGAGATAACAGATCTTTACATGCCAAAGGTACGGTTTCGTCTACACCAAAGTTGGAAATTAGTTCTGTGGTTCTCCTACCAACTGTGATGTATAAAAGTACATCAGAAAGGGGATTTTTATTCTTATTTTTACTTGTCAGGTGTCCATGTACTATGCAAATTGGGAAACATACATTTTATATATTGATTTATGACCACGTATGGTTCACCCATGCTCATGTGCAATCTACAATGTATTACTTGATGAATTATTCAGGACCAGGGATCCAAAATCCATCGTGGAATAGGTTTCATCACCTTTGCAAGTTCAGGTTGGATTATATTTTTATATTGATATGTGATTGTAATTGTCAATTTTCGTTTGTTTATTCAATTGCTGAAAATGTACCATCCACACTGGGATCCTTTTAATTTGTGTTCATATTGAGTAGTTGAGTTTTCTGATACTGTTCGAATGGCATGATTATTATTATTATTATTATATTGAACCAAGCTTCGAACAGGAATAAGTAAAAGAATATAATGGACATACAAAATGAGTCAAACTAATAGAAGGGACTCCAATCTAACAAAATAAAACCGGAAGGATAATTACAGAAGTCCTCATGTACCAAAGCCTACAGAGAAACTTAAAACATTACAAGAGAGTGAGAAACCAAACCTCCTGTATTTAGATGTGCTCCTTGGCTCCTAGCATTTATGTCTTGCCTTGTTTCTTGAATTTAGTCTGAAAGGAAGTGTAGTGAAAATGGCCAATTGATATAAACAGTGGTTAAACTACAGTTACGAATGGTAGTTTAGTTTTTCCTTGCCTTTGTTTTCTCTCTTTTTTTCACTGAGCTCATGAAGATAAACATCTCAAAGAAATGCCATCTCATAGGAATTCACGTTCTTTTCTTGGTTGGTTGACCATGGTTGAAGATTCTTGATGTCATCTAGAGGTTGTCTTCTCTTGTTCTTAGGGCACAATGGTATGCCCTTTATAAAGGGTGGTGGAAGATGTGGACCATATCCTTTGAATGTGCACCTTTTCAACTTGTTATTCGGAAAATTCTCCCAGCTGTTTGGATGATCTATTTATTTTTAATAAGAAACTGATATTTGATTGAGAAATATCTAAGAATCTACAAGGGGATTGAGTGATTTTGATTGACCCAGTTATCATGAAGGACGGAGGGAGTTTGTTTTATATAATGATTTTGTTCAATGAAACATAACACACTTGACGGGTATTGGACACTCTCATGCTTGTAAGAAACAAGGTAGGAACTTGTTAGCTCACATGCGATAAACATTAGTTGTACTTGTACAAATTGACTACAAGTTGGGGGAAGTTGTTTGGCATGCATTGAACATTTGTTAACCATAATGAATAGCACATATTAACACATGTCATAAACAATAAATTTTGAGGGTGGAATCGCATATAAATACAAATCTAAATCTTAACAATTTCAAATTTCTCTCATATAGTAATGATATATATACATTTAAGACTCATAAATTTCACTAAATGTATCCTTGGACTTTTTTTTAAAGATAATGTAGCACCATGTTTTTGGCAAGTTTTCTCTCTTTTTTTTTTTGGATTTACTTTTGAACTTTTAGATAGAGAGTATAAGCAGCTGTTTTAACCGATTGAGAGTTCTTGGGATAAAGTTGGGACGTACCCACTTTTACAGTTCATTTTTTGAGTCATTTTGACTAAATATTGTTGTAATATTTATGCCATTAATTCTTGGATCCTTTTCTTGTAATTTTTGTTTTTGTTCTTTACATGATCTCCTTTTGGTCGGACTTCATCATGCTTTTTCAAGAGGGCTTTTTTATTTTTTATTTTTCCCTTAGTGTACCTTGGCTTGATATTGCCTCTCTTTCCTTCCAATTTTGTTTTCTTGACAATACGCATTGTATGTTTTCACATTTATGTAAAATTAAAGTGCCTTTTCATGGTTGCCTTTTGTTCAACGTGAAGGCATTAAATGTTGTAATTTTTATCTTGCAGATTCTGTGGAAAGTTTGATGGCTGAAACTCATGAATTAGGAGGTTCTACTGTGGTTGTTGATAGAGCAACCCCCAAGGCAAGATTTTGCAATTGCTACTTAACACGATATGTGCCTTAATTTTTTAGTTACATATTAAATTTATACGTCTAATAAAAGTTTGCTATATTTCCAGGATGATGATTTCAGGCCCATTGGGAAAATGCCGCAAGGGGGTGGGGGTGGGGGTGGATATGGCGCATACAATGCTTATATTTCTGCAGCAACAAGATATGCAGCACTTGGTGCTCCTACCTTATACGACCATCCAGGCCCAGTTTATGGGAGTATGTATTTCTGTCAGTGCCTTTGTTCATGTGATGCTGGCCTGGGTAAATATTGTTATGGGTGAATATTGTTATGATGATTTACTGTGTCGTGGAGCAGGAAGGGAATTTCGAGGGATGGGAAAAAAGATTTTTGTTGGTAGGCTCCCACAAGAAGCATCTGCTGATGATCTCCGCCAGTACTTTGGTAGATTTGGCCGTATATTGGATGTCTATGTTCCCAAGGTAAAAACTAAATTTAGTTAATGCTGCTGCTTTTGTGAGAGTGGCTGATTTGAGAGATTTGAGATAGGCCTAATTTTTGAACTTCCCGGAGCACGGATTGTGACGTGGGCTGACTCGACGGGGTTAAAATACAGTAGATTTTTCGTGTTTTAAAAACAAGAGACTTGGAAAAGTTTAGAACATTTATTTACAATTTTAAAATATGGTTTGTAAGTTCGGATACACAAGAAACAAAATTCAAAATGATAGACAAAAGAAGAAATAAAATGGTGGAGGCTCTTGACCCTAGGTTTAGATCTCTGTGGTACTTGCTCCAAATCTTCCCGCCCACGACCAACATCAAGTTGTCACTTGAAAAAACATGTAAAAACTAGATTGAGTATAAATCTCAGTAGGCTCTTAATCGTGTCCATGGTGGACGCTAAGGTATTATACTCTATAACCTGACAAAATGCTTAACATGGTTTTTGGTCTAAGGACCTTGGTCTTAAGTCATAGTGCTTGGTCAGTCTGGTGCCTAGCCTTGGCTTATGTACTTGTATGATCCTTTGTCCTTGGACGAGTTTAAGGAGAGTAGATCTCATTGGGCTGTCCACTTCCACTATATGCACAATGCTTAACACTAGTCCGGGTCCTCAAGCACTCCCCCTGGAAGGTCTACTAGGTTGTGAACAACATGAACTCAATCATAATTATCTATGTTGGGATTTGGATCAGGATTTGAAATCCGAATTTGGCCATGTTGCTTGACATTTCTCTGCGTACCTTGTGACATAGTCTGGGTTCTAACATTTTGCATAGCAGGCTAGGTGGGGAAACATGCGATTATGATGCACTTGTATCGGGAGGTCTAGGGTAAATTTGGGCATAAGATGGGCTTGAATAGAGTAGTACCTAACAGTTTTGAGTGTCATGGTAGGCTTAGGGCTTGGGTTGTGCAAAGTTCTGGGAACCAGCCTACTTGGCTGGGCTCTTGAGCCTAGAGCGACATCTTAGGTCATAAGTTCATGGGTTCTAGCACTAAGGGTCCATGATAATGCTTAAGTCACAACCTAGGCATAAGACGTGACATTATGTTCACAAGCCCTAATACAAACATATAGGTCATAATCATGTCAACATTTCATGATCCCATGCATAATGTCATAGGTAAGAGTCATTTCTGGTTCAAGTCCCAAACTTATGGTTCTTGACTATTTTTCCTTAATTCTTAGTTATCTTAAGGTTTAGATTCAATTCCAACGGATTCCTACAAGTATATCTTGAGAGAAGACCAAAATGGCTACTTGCTCGGTTGTGTCCAGGACCTTGGTTCTCGCAACCCAGATGTCCAAAACTCCCATTTTTCTTGTATAGGACCTTAGGGAGTTATTTGCCGAAGAAAACTCCCTTGAAAACCAACCTTCTTGCTGGAGCTATCCCATGGCTATCCTCTATTCGTTTAGGCACTTCTTGAGCTTATTAGCCCTTGAGTCCTATCACAAGAACCCTCCTTTTCTTCCCCTTAAGCTGATGGGACAGGCCTCATGTGACGAATTTGTGTGTAGCTTTCCAATTTGAGGGTCAAAGGCAATGGTTTTTATGTGTCAATAATAGCGATGTAGCTTCTTATTGGGTGGAGCATTCTAGGCGTCCTCAGCTCTCGATCCCTTCATGAAAAGGTTCCCTTTAGTTAGCACAAATTAAAAAAGAATGAGTTTAACTCGGACTCCCAGAAATCAAATGGAACATGTCTTATTGGACGAATTTTTGTGTGAGCTTTGAATTGGATTTCCACCCTTTCCTCGAATATGGCTTCTAAAAACTTGAATTTGGGGGATTGTGATCTAGACGTTTTTCAACCTTTGTGCTCTAAAGTAAACTTGTTGGAAATCCTTTTATGAAGCTGAAGAAAGTGGTTTGGGCTCAATCGGTGGAGTGCAGCTCCCAAATTTTGATGAAAACTGAGAGCAAGAAATCCAAAAAAGAAATGCTTATTCTTAAGTTTGGATGATCCTTAGCTCTTGTTTCTTGCTCCAAATCCTTGCCCAAGGTTCCACATACCTTGAAAGCTCCCGAATTGACCTGAATTTGGAGTGAGTTTTTGGAGTTTTCACCAGAAAAATCCCCTCCATCCCCAGCCCCTTACCGACTTCAATTTCTAATTTCCGCTGTTGGATGTTTAGATGGCAGGGAATGTGATCTAGATGTTTTCAACCTTCGTGTTCTAAAGGAAACGTGTTGGAAATCCTTTTATGAAGCTGAAGGAGGTGGTTTGGGCTCCATTGATGGAGTGCAGCTCCCAAATTTTGATGAAAACCAAGAGCAAGAAATCCATCCTTGCCCAAGGTTCCTTATTTATAGCCTAGGCCTCCTCATTTTCCCGAATTGACCTGGGGTTGGAGTTGAGTTTTTGGAGTTTTCGCTTTTCCTAATTTCCACCGTTGGATGTTTAGATGGCAGGGTTTCATTGGTCATATAAAAAATTCAGGCGATGTCAACGGTTGGATTGTCAGTCATTTGAAAAACACTCCGATGAGCCAAATCTAAGCATAATTTGTGTAGTATGGCTGTTTTTGCGAAAATCTTTTGGGGCTATTTTTCAAAGTTCTCCTTTTCAAATATTTTATTATATTTTTTCAAATTTTTTCTAAGATTCTTTTTCCTTATTTTGGGCACTTTTTCCTTCTTGGGCCGGTTGAGATTCCTTTTCTATAATTAATTAAAAATTGAAGAAGTTTCATAAAAATGAAAAGTTACATTCTTGCCCTCCTTTCTTTACTATTTCTTTCCAACTTTTTTAGGGCCTTACAAAATCATGTTTGGGTGTTACTAATTTCCTCTTGGTCATTACAACTCCCCTTGTGTGTTACATTATTATAGGATCCTAAAAGATCTGGTCATCGAGGTTTTGGTTTTGTGACTTTTGCTGAAGATGGTGTAGCGGATCGTGTATCTCGAAGATCTCATGAGATTTGTGGACAACAGGTATGCATCTGCCTGTCACTTTGCTTCCTAGAAAGAATCATAATTGTCTATTTGAACATGTGCCCGAATGCTTAGATTAGAGTGTTTGTAATGCATGTTTATAGACGGTATTATACTTTTTGGGTTTGGATCCCTTTCTGTAATTTTTCTTTTTGTTCCTCTATGTAGGCTCTCTCTGTGGTGGGTTGATTCTTGTTTTTGTATTTCCCATTATGTTTTTAGTGGTTGAAACTTGAAAGTATTCGGTCTTGCTGTTTCCATACACACTTCAGTCTTGCAGATGGTTTTACTTTTCCAAATCTATTTTTATGAGAGAGAGCAATACTTGATTTGAGGTTCATTCTACTGTTGGTCTGTCATTTAGGTGGAGTGGTTATAACTTTCTAATTACTACAAAAGCTTTAATCATCGGCCATGAAATATTGTTTGTTTGCGTAGTGTTCTAATAACACCTTTACTTCACTTCAATCAAGAATATAAGCTCACCGTCGCAGTTGGAATCTGCAGGTCGCTATTGATTCAGCCACTCCTCTTGATGATGAAGCTGGAGCTGGAGCAGCTGGAGCAAGTGGAAGTTTTATGATGAACAGTGCCGCAGAATCGTTCGGTGGCTATGCGGGACCTATGAGGACTTATGGAAGGATGTATGGAAGCCTGGATTTCGATGATGTAAGTGGTGCTTCTTCTGTTGTTTTGGTTCCAATTTGAATTATATATTTAGGTTTTTAAAGGTTTCTTGGGAACATGATTTGTGTTGTTGTTGTTGTTATGCAGTGGGGTTATGGAATTGGTGGAGGAAGGCCATCTAGAGGAGACTGGAGGTATCGGCCATACTGAAGAATTGGCCTATAATACTATCTATGAGGAAGAAAGATGAATGTATGCTTATTGCATTATTTATTTATGCTTTGTTTTTTGTTTTGTTTTTTTAAAAGAACTGGAAAACCTCTCAATCGCGTATGGTTGTTGGGAAGGTTGTGGTTAGAAGTGTTATTAGTTGTTGTATTCTTCTCTAAATCTGCTTTAAAATTAATCAATTTTTGGAGTTCTTAGGATGCTTTTGGTTTTCCTTTCCATGGATGACTAATTAAATATGTTATTCTCTCTCTCTCTGTTTCTTCCTTCAATATTCACTTTAATGTTTCTCCACTTTTTCATTTTCTTTTAATCTTAATTTTTAAGTAACCATTTATATTTTTTGACAAGAAATATTGGCAGGAATCGACTAGGACGACTTGATTATGCATGAGCCAAATAATTAGGTACTTATTGTTGCATTTTTTAAGTTCAAAACACTCTTTTTAGCATTGCTTTTGTTATCTTTCAATCAAAACGTCGGGAGTAAACTTAATTTTAAGTCATTTTATTAAGCATTAGGTGAATAATTGAGTTATAGTCAATATTTTGACATAATTGTGAAGAATGTTCAATTTTGATGATTTTGAGTTGAATATTCATTAAGAAACATAAAATTTAGTTTTCATCTGGAGCAATTTTTTGGACATTTTCCATCATGATACTATTGACTACTTTTTGATGGCCAAGAAACTCTTTTGAATTGGAATTAAATAATGCCGATTATCTAAGAATTTAGTGACGATTCGGGGATGAAATTTGGTCATAAGATTGATGAACAAATATTAGCCTGAAAAGCATAAGTTACCTCGTTCGTGCTCCCTTCCTGCTGCTATCTCCGGTGGGTGCCCCTATCTCCAAATTGAGCGACCACAATTAAGAGGAAAAATAAGGTAGCAAAACCCTACTTAGGCCATTTTAAGTGTTAGGTGAAAAGTTGAGTTATGGTTTAACAATTTTTTATATTATTGTGATGTGAGTATGTTATGCAATGGAACTCAAAATGTTAGGTTATGGTGTAGTTATGAGATATGATATGGAACATCTTGTTGACCTATTATCCCATATGGACTTAGGTGTTATACCATGTTATACACTACATTACAAGATGATAGGAAATGATTAAGTTAGGTATAAACGATGGTATAACTTGCATTATAGACACATGCCATGATTTTAAACTATGGGGACCTCATGCATATTGTGTGTTCACGTGCATTATGATACTTTCCTGCTATGATTAGTATGGACGCATGATACACTATGGTATTATGATATGATAGTCTACACACCAAGATACTATACGTGCTCCCTTCCCTCCGCAGTATGCCAACAACATGAGTGTACGCTAGTCGAAAGCCAGGTCCAGGGGTATTATACGAGCTCGCTTGGGGGTTCATGTGCGCGTACTTGGGTTGCGTTTAGAGAAATTACTACACATCTGATTCTGCCCGGATTGGAAGTAGAGGCCAAGACATGTTTTGATGTTTTATGAAATGATAGGTCCAAAACATGATTGTATGCGATTGCATTTTCAGGGTTGCTCTGCCTTTAGATGGGTGATAGGTCCCAATGATAGGTCCCAGACTCGTTGTACTATAAACCCGCCTTTAGAGGGGTAAGGGACCACATGGGTAAACTGAGTAGCTGGTAGGCACACAAGGTTGCTCTGCCAGATCCTGACTGTATGGTTTTTCCTGTGGAAGGCTTGCCGGTTAACCTAACACAGATGTATTTAGACGAGATGACATACTGTCCAATGAGATGTGATGAGGCTGCGCCTCAAACAAGGATACCGAATGTTCACTGTTGGAGCTATGTAAGTGATAAGATAAGGAATCACTATAAGGGGAGTAAGATTCGGATTACCTTGTTGATCGAATATCTCAAGCCAAGAACACTTTGTTTGAGATTCGAATCACTCCAGAAGCAAGATCGATCATGTCTAGCTTCAATGATTCTTGTTGATCAAATATCTCAAGACAAGAACACTTGATTGAAATTCGAATCACTCCACAAGCAAGATTGATCATGTCGAGCTTGAATGATTCTACATGCAACCTAAACTACGTAGAATTGCAAAGAAACTTAGCCATTGACTAAAGAAAAGCACAAATGCTTCTTTCTATATTTTCTAAGTCTACTTACAAATCCAACATACATGGCTTTATATAGCCTCAAAAATGAAACTATTAAAGGCATTCCAAGAGTTGTAACATTCATACTTAATGACCATAATTAGCTATGATGTAAATGTAACCGAAATTAAATAAAAAGTCTTAAAATACAATAACTCTAAATTGTAACCCACCCAAAATTTACAACAATCAAACTTCATTCTTATTCAATGTAGCATGAATTGAAACATCTTTTGATAATTTTGACAACCTTTTCTTCACATCTTCATTGAAGTATATTGTATGATTGATGTCTCTTGATTCATATCAGTAAGCATACTAAGCATGAGAACAGAAAGTTAGTTCACCCTAAGATGAGATTCGTCGTTGAGGAGATTTGCGACGCTAAAATTTGGTGGGCAGATTCCAAACCCAGATAGGGTCTACTACACATAAGAGAATTGCTCAGAGCTTTGAGACCTATTTAGAAGCTTAGATAGCTGCGGAATTAGGCCCGAACTCCTTAAAGCAAAAAAAAAAAAAAAAAAAAAAAAAAAACTGGTGATAACTTACTAGATTAAGGATGTAATGATAGCGTACAAGTAGGTTTCTTATTGATTCTTTTTCTACTCACCCATTTTCCATTTTTTTCAAGTATTCGTAGGTTGTCGATTGAGGTGAAGGAACATTCAAGAGCTATGTAGTCACATATGGGAGTCGTTCCTGAGCGTCAACCTATCTTTATATTTGTGTTTTATATATTTCATTTTGTAATTATAATCCCAAACTCATTTTTGCGTTTGCAATAAATTTGAATAGCAGACCAGATTTCATTTTGTATTTAGTTGTAGTATTATTTGTATTTATTTACTTTAAATTTTATCAGATTTTCATATTATATTTTTATTTCACTTTTACTTTTATATTTTTAGTCACAATCTAAAATTAAAATCGTGACATATAACAATAAAAATAATTTCCTCAGTACAAATGATTTCCGTAAGAAATGGTATGCTTATTATATTCATTCTTCATCCTTGATATTTATACAAATGGCTTCGTCTTTGCAGGAGGGAACATTTATGAATATAAACAAAATAATTTTTTTTTCATTAAGCTCATCCACCAGTGTCCATTGTGTCAAATCGAGATCCTTGTTTCACCTCATAGTTTTAGAGAAGCGTCCTTTGATGGACCTAGAGTTTGCAACTAGAGTATGACATTTCACCTATAAACAGATGGACAAACTAAACATCTGAACCAGACTCTAGAGAATATGTTGAGAGTATGTATACTGGACTATGCAAGTAGCTGGGAAACTCACTTGAACCTCATGGAGTTCGTGTATGATAATAGTTATCATGCGGCGATTGACATGACACCATTTGAGGCCCTGTATAAGAAAAAGTGTTGGTCCACAGTATGTTGGGATAAAGTTGGAGAGCACAAGTTCATGTTGGGTTTTATGTCCTAAAACTCATAATTTGTAAACAAAAACATATTCTATTTTTCAATAAAGTTATTATTGATGTTTATTCAGTAAAGATTATTATTGAATAAAGTGAATTTTACGTTTATTAATCTAAATCCACTGAACTAAGAACACTCTGACTATAATATGATTATTTGAACTATATGTAAAGACATAAGAGTGGATCAAGTTCAAGTATTTAGTCAAAATGATCTATAGTACAGAGATAAAGCTGAGTACCTTGTCCTGGTAGGATCATTTACTGTTGAGACTGATTTTTTCATTCGATGACCTAGGTAACTCGTTCTTAATCCTAAGCTAACCATGAACTCTTGTTTATTCGAAATTATCCTTAGATTTGCATGAGTGAGAGTGACTCGAGTTCACCGACTCAATAAGTCTCTCATTTCAAGGGTAAGACTGGGTGAATAGCTGGGACATAGGGTGCAAGATGAAATTCACTCCTACCCACTTTTAGGGATACTAGAGAGGTTATCCTAACTACTGACTCCAGGTCTTGAACAAGGGACCCCACCCTCTCATTGGTTTGAGAGGGATTCAGTTTAGTGGTTGGACCACAAACTAATTGTTCATTAGAGGATCAGTTGAACATAAGGAACAAGAAGTAACTTCAGGGGTAAAACGGTAAATTGACCCAGCTCTAGTTACGAACAACCTGTGAAGGATCAACTCACTAATCATGGTTATATCAAATGGGCAAAAATATATCTATAGTGAGGGGAGTGTAACTACTAGGCTAGAGTGGAGTGTCCTAGTAGTCAACGAATGTTGGTTAACAAGGTTAATGAGTTTAGCTAGTTAATCTCGGATCGTTGGAGCCCATGATCTATAGGTCCATTAGGTCGCCGGAGTGTCCTAGTAGTCAACGAATGTTGGTTAACAAGGTTAATGAGTTTAGCTAGTTAATCTCGGATCGTTGGAGCCCATGATCTATAGGTCCATTAGGTCGCCGGAGTGTCCTAGTAGTCAACGAATGTTGGTTAACAAGGTTAATGAGTTTAGCTAGTTAATCTCGGATCGTTGGAGCCCATGATCTATAGGTCCATTAGGTCGCCCTAGTAGCTCATTTCGGACTAAACCATAGAACAATATGACAAGTTAGTTCGAAATGTTGGAATTCAAATTAGGGAATATGCGCTAAATATATACGATATATTTAACAACATTTTTGTTTTATTTACGGATTAAACAAAAAGGGAGAATCGAAGAAATTTAAAAAGATTTAAATATTTTAATCAATATGTGTCGGAATTGATTGGGAATGACATTTGAATTAATGTTAAATATTAGTTAAATTGTTTTATTAATCATTTAATATTATTTTAATTTGAAATTAATTATTTAAATTAATTGTTGAATTAAAATGGAGAAAGTCAAAATGTTGACTTCACTTCGTGGAAAAATCTTTGAGTGTCAAAATTTGGTTAACTCAAACTTGCATGTTGCCACGTAATCCCACACATTTGAGTAGAATTTTGAGTGTTAAAATTTGGTAATCTCAAATTTGCATGAACATGCAAACGTGACTCTATAAACGGTGGGATCAAGGTACATGTGGATGGAAAAACCTTGAGAAAAATCCTCAGAGACTCTCTCTTCACATATACTAAATCCCTTCCAAGTTTAGTCACTCACCGGATTCCCCAATCCCGTTCTAAGGCCGGAGAACAGTAGGGAAGACACTAGTGGTGGTTCGAAATCGGTTCGTAAGAAAAAAGGAATTTGAACTACAAAAGGTTAGTACTCAAACTCCTTGAGTTTTAATGCTTATGAACATGCTAGCTAATTTACTATAATTGATGTACTTAGAGTGAAACTCCAAATTGCTTCTGCATGTGTTATAACAACACTATCAGTTCAAGCTACTAACGAGGTTATCCAAAATATAAGAGTTAGGATCCATATGGCTTAAAGTAGGAAAAAGAGTCATGTCGATGTGTGATGAAGGATCTAGAATTGGCCGTTAAGGATAAGGTATTCCTAAAGGTAGCACTTAGGAAGGGCATCCTCTAATTTGGGTGAAGGCAAGTTGAGTCCATGCTTCATTGGACCGTTTGAGATTTTAGGGCGAGTTGGGCAAATTGCTTACCGCTTGGCATTACCACTTGCTCTTTTGGGAGACACAATGTATTCCATGTGTCCATGCTACAACGATACATAACAGACCCGTCTCAAGTGATAGATTTTGAATCCCTACAACTAGACGAGAGTTTGAGTTATGAAGAGAAGTCCATGAAGATCTTGACTAGGGAAGTAAAAGTGGTATGAAGTCGAGCAATTGCATTTGTCAAGGTATTGTGGCGAAAGAAAACCATTGGCGGAGCCCATTCCCCATAATCGCCACGAAACCCTCTTTTAGTGCATCCAGCCCGCGACCGTTGTTGGCGCCTCCCCTTAATCAAGGCTTAACTCCTTCTATGGAGGTCTCGAACAAAATATACCCTTTGTTCAACATTGAGAATTTTAATTCGATGTCATTGAACGCCCATGTCATTGAACTACCCGTAAATACCCAACTTTGATCATATATATCTTGTTATGATTCATGTGGATTAATACGCAATGATTCTTCCATTCATGTTTGCGCTGTTCTTTTAGTTGAATAGAGAACTTGCTAGAAAACCGCTAAGAGAAATCATTTACGACGACACGATTCATTGTTATGAGATCTTTTGGAGATATCAAAAGCAAAACCATAAGAGGTTATGTTCAAAGTGGATAACATCATACCAATTTGGAGATCCGTGATTTCTAACATAGTATTAGAGTCATGCCCTCAACTTAGCCATATCAATAGAATCCTCAAATGTTGAACAAATAAGTTGTCAGTCTCGAAGGTGTACAAAAGTGACTCAAGTGTCAAACAAACAATGTACTTTGTTCGAGGGCTCTAGAGAAGGAGTCGAGCTTCAATTAAGGGGAGACTCTATGGTGTACTTTGTTCGAATAGAGGATTGTTAGGAGAGGAGTCTCACATTAGCTAATTAAGGGGATGATCATGAGTTTATAAGTAACGAATACATCTCCATTGGTACAAGGGCCTTTGGATTGGAGAAACCAAAAGTAAAGCCGTAAGAACTTACGCTCAAAGTAGACAATATCATACCGGTGTGGTGTCTGTGATGCTAACTATACTACCATCGCTCCTCTTGGTTTTGGGTTGAGGAGGATGAATTGAAAGCATGAATATTATGTTCATACGTAGCAGAGTGAGGAAGCCTACCGACCGGGTTCAATGCATTCGCTTAGCCCATGACCCGGGTCAATTGTAACAGCCCAAACCCACCGCTAGTTATTGTCCTCTTTGGACTTTCCGTTTCAGGTTTCCTCTCAAGGTTTTGAAACGTGTGTGCTAGGGAGAGGTTTTCACATCAAAAAAATATTTTGTTCCCCTTTCCAATCGATGTGGGATCTCACAATCCACCCCTTGGGCCGTTACAAATGGTATCAGAGTCAAACACCGGGTGATGTATCTGCGACAACTCTGGGGCACCAAAGAATGAATTGTGAAATCCTACATCGATTGAAGAGAGGAGGAGAGTGAAACATTTCTTATAAGATATGGAAACCTCTTACTCGCCGAAACATTTTAAAATCTTGAGGGGAAGTTCAAGAGAGATGAGTTTGAGTTATTACATTAAATCTGCCACGGTAGATATGAAAACGTGTCTTGCAACGGCGAAAGATTGTCCATCTGGAACTGAACCTGTGTTCCAAATGGATTGTCCTCAGCCGAGAAAGAATCAATGTAACTAAACTCAAAGAAGTCAATATCTCCTCCTCCTCCCGATTTGGGTCGACTCTGAACCTCCTTATCCCAGGTGACCTCGGGTGACGTCGCCGGATCCGAGCCACTGGAGGAGTCGGTGTGCATTAAGGGCACCGAATAGGAAGTGTCCATTTGTACCATGTTGTTATTGTTGGGCATGGTGGCACTAATATTTGGTTTCTCATCCTCTTCCTCAAAGTCATCCGTGGATTGGTAATGCTTCTCTATACATCCCTTCTTGTTGTATATACGACATAGCACCCATTCGTCCAGCTGCAAATTCATTAACCAATCACAAATCACTTTTAAAAAATGATTGATTGTTGATTGATGGGTGTTTCTTACTCTCAAGTTGTGTGTTTTGTTGGCAGCCGATCGGTCCACGTTTGCAAGGCGATATTCGTGCATGATCCAATTGGTCTTGACGCCCCTCGGAGCCTTTCCAGCATAGAACACGAGTGCCTTCTTGATACCAAGAGTTTTGGGGCGGCCGATGGGCTTGTCGGCCCCAGTGGCCTTCCAGTAGCCAGTTCCGGCGGAACGGTTGGGACGGGAGCCATTCGGGTACTTACGGTCCCTAGGGGAAAAGAAATACCACTCCTTCTCACCCAAGACGGCCAATTCTGGAAAATGAGAACGATATAAAGTTAATCGAGAATATATACAAATATATTTAATGACGATTGGATTTTCGATCTCACTTTTTTTCCTCAATCTTTTCTACAAGGAAAGAAGAAAAGAATACCGGGTAGGAGCCACGGGTCGTATTTGTAAAGGTCAATCTCCGCGATAATGGGGGCGGGGACGGGGAGGGAGGAGCACTTTCTGCAGAGGTAGTGAAGGACTAGCTCCTCATCGGTGGGGTGAAATCTGAAGCCTGGAGGTAACTGCACCCCAGCTACGCTCATTTGGCGGCGGCGGCGAATCTGATCCGGTAGGGGTCTACTCCGATGAGCGGCGGCGGCGGGGAATTGGGAAGTGGATGAGCTTGAGAGATGGGGAAGAATGAGAGGTATATATAGAAGAAGGAAACACGTGGAGGGGGGAGGGGGTGTGAGTCACTGCACACGTCAGCGGCATGGCTGGGGTCCTTGAATGTCGGCTTAGGATGTGTGGTCATAAAAGGAGGTTGACTGTCCATTACATGGTCAGCGGGTGGACCCCAGCTTGCCATTTAAATAATAATAATAATAATAATAATAATAATAATAATAATAATAATAAATAATAATAATAATGATAATAGTAATTTATTAATGAAATTACAGGTTAAGACATAAATATAATAATAATTATGGAAGTGAGGAGTGGTTGCTTGTATCCCAAGTAAAGGATTCAAACCCTAATAAATGAAACAAAACAAAACAACTTATTATTATTATTATTATTAGTATTATTATTATTATTAGTATTATTATTATTATTTATTATTATTATTATTATTATTATTATTAGTATGTTGACTTTTGATGATGATTTTTTCCTTACATTTGATCCTCTTCTCTCTCTTATCATCCAACTTTCAACATTTGACAACGTTAAAAAGGACATAATTAAAATAAATTAGTTAAAGTTTTCAAGATATTGAGAATAAAATTGGAAAATGACGCAATTATTAGAGACAATATTTTTGAATTAAAATGGGAATAAATTAATAAAAATATTTTTAAAGATTCCTAAATTTTTAAAAATATTAAAAAATCAAAATAATTTTACGGTTAGCGGAAAAAATATATGAAATTAACTTATAAGTTCCCTCATTCCTTTTATCGAACATAATGATGTGAATCGTGCTTTAATAAGTTCTAGTATGCAACGTCAAGCAGTCCCGCTTTCTCGATCCAAAAATTGCATTGTTGGAATTGGGTTGGAATGCCACGTGGCTCGAGATTCAGGAGTTTTCACCGTAGTCGAACACAGGGGGAAATATCATTTATATCGATACTGACAAGATAATTTTTTCGGGCAATGGGTATACACGAAAAATTTCATTAGTTCTATATCAATGTTCTAACAAAAATACTTGTATGCAGCAAAAATCTTAGGTTCACCCGAGTAAATGCATTAAAAAAGGACAAACTAACGATGCTGAAAAAACGTATTAGTGGCTTATACACCATGGAAAGGTTACAATTCTGAAACATAACGTAGAATTGGATCCTCGTTATCTAAACAAACCCAATTCAATAATTAAACCTGCATAAATCCTTTTTTTTGTTCTTTCATTCCAAATAAAACCTATTGCTATTAGAAATCCACCATTTTTTTTTTTAACAATATAGGGAAGTCATTTGAATATCATAAAGATTAGCATATATAACACAAAATTTCTCCGCCGATTCTCTGTAATCGAGAAGCTCGGTCTGTCATTATACCTTGAGAAGTAGAAAAAGTTGCAATAATGTCATTCCGCCTAAAATTCTAGGAATTTGTGATAGCTAATATTCCATCATACGCTACAGCCACCAGCCTCCACACAAAGAAAAAGAAAAAAAAAACATTGGAGTGGAAAAAGATTGCTCTTTTGTTTTGTCTTGTTTCTCTTTTTTTAAGGTGACGACGCCATGCAGATATTCCCTTCCTCTGTGGCTCACCTTCAATCCGCCGCCGTTTCCTAAAGAGAAAATAAGTGGTTGTGGCAACTGGGTTCATGCATCTCACCTTAAAGGGTCGCTATCAATGTGGGAGCAAAAAGCAAACATCCAGATGAAACTATAACATGTTTTTGCTGCTTTCCGGGAACCTTCTTACTTTCTCCCTTTCCAACCACCCCTCAATTTAGACTCCAATCTAATAATTGTGGACCCTGTTGTCGGATCTGAGCGTTAGCGAAGCACTGTAGTAGCTCTGAAGCTATATGTGCTATAATGTGAGCCAGGGTAAACTCGAAAGAGAAGTCCCTAAAGCCACTATGATCTGGGCTCTCACTCACGTTGCCTGTCCTAAAGAACTCTATTACACTGCTCGCCCTATTAGCTAGCCAACACTAATTAACCAAGGTCATTCATTACTTTCAGTCTGTCTCGAATTCTATATTGTACGACAAAACTCGCTAGTGATATATATCCGTTTCCTCAGGAACCAAATCTAGATGCACGAAGAATGATATATATCTCTAGTCAACTCACAAATCTCTTCTTTCTTGCCCAAGACAATTGCACAACAATTTGCTCATTTCTTGAATGAGACTGAAACCTTCTTTCTTCGATTAGGGAATAGCTATTATAAGTTTCAAACTAGTGGGACTTAGGCTCATTGTGTAACAGTCCAAACCCAACCTCACCGCTAGCAGATACTGTTTCTTTGAGTTTTCCCTTTCAAGCTTCCCCTCAAGATTTTTTTAATTCATATACTAGGAGAGGTTTCCACACCCTTATAAACAGTGTTTTGTTCTCCTCTCCAATTGATGTGGGATCCCCCAATCCACCCTTTTGGGGCCTAACGTCCTTATTGGCACACCACCTCGTATCCACCCCCTTTGAGGCTTAGCCTCCTTACTAGCAAATCGCCCAGTGTCTAGTATTGATACTATTTGTAACAGTCCAAACCCATCGCTAACAGATATTGTCCTCTATGGACTTTTTCTTTCGAGCTTCCCCTCAAGGTTTTTAAAACGCATATGCTAAGGAGAGATTTCCACACCCTTATAAAGGGTGTTTCTTTCTTCTCCGCAAACGATATGGGATCTTACACATTTGGACCATCAAGTGAAGCCTAAGTCAACAATCCCACATTAGGACCAAACTCAATAAACTCTTCTCCTAGATTACATATGCTAGTTTCAAACATCCCATTTTCTAACCTCAGTTTTCTATCTTTTCTATATGGAACCATTTCCCAATTTGAGTATCCATTCATGAAGGAATCACTTCTAATAGAAGAACTGAATACCTGCATGCCAAATACGTCGGAGTCTAAGCCTCCTTTTCGGGAACCCTTTTTCAGGAACTGAGTACCTACATGTTTTCGTTAGTGTACTCTTTCAAATAGTTAATAATCCTACAGCTCAAACCATAAGGGAGAAACTCAAAGACAACTCTAAAGTCTAAACAATCAATCATAGAATGGTAAAAAAACAGCGCATTTCAGGAGCTCTTAAATATCATTAGTTCTCGTCTTGAGAACAACAATTTTAACCAGAGATTCACCACATAGTATCATTCTTTTCTTACCATAACCTTTTCCTTTTCCTTTCTACCATAAAGACAATTATGAATTCTTACAAAATTTTTACCGTCCAATCATCTGTAATCAACAAGTTGGGCTTCCGAAGTGTAAGAACGGATATGTGTCGCCCTGTCAGGAAGTGCAGTGGACCAAGTTCGATATCAACCTTTCTATTTTCTGGCTCAACTATAGCAGATTTTGATCCACTATGTCCAAGAACTATAATCCTCTCAATAACACAGTTGGAAGAAAACTTGATGCTACTAGAATCAATAGGTCCCACGTTCAATGTTGTAAGCTTGTCCCCTGAGAACACGAATCGGCGATGGATGTATGCGCCTTGCTTAAATTCGAAGCTTTTACCGTCATCAATGTAAAGCTCGCCTTCTGCTGCTTGTGAACTATTAAGAGCTACCACCTATGAACGACACGAAAATATTAAACCACCGAACCTGATATTAGTCCACGTAAAAAGAATGAAAAGGGAAGATTTGAGTATTGCATAATTTGTTGAAGAGTGCCTCCCGGTAAGGTAACAAATACATACCAAAGTGTAGGGGTCATCCACCATCTGTGTAGAGCTCCGGCGAAAGCGGTCTTTGCAGGGCAGTATCGTTCCAGCTTTTTGGAAAGCAGGGATGCTTTCTTCAGAAACCTTTAGCCGGTGGGTGATGCCACCCCTATACATAGTTCCAGTTCTAAAATCAAACCAAGACTGTTCGCCAGGCAAATACACCGACACTGTTTTAGCTGCCTACAAGTGTAACCAAATCATGATATTGAATAAGAAATCAACAATCAACGAAAATAAAATTCAAATAAAGTAAAAGACTAAGAAAACTAAAGAAAAGGGGATATTATAAGTTATAAAATGTTAAATAAAAACTAAAATCTAAATAAATTTCACTCGAACTCCTAATATGACATCTTAACTTCTCAAGTTAAGGAAATCATTTGGATTGGTCCCTGAAATCAACCCCTCCATCACGGATGAGTTACAGTTTCGATCGGATTGCGAGGAAGTTTTCCTTGTTAGTTGGCTCGTTTTGTTGTATTATTTGTCAAGAGAGCTAAGGAAGATCTAAATCACATTCTTTGAAGAGGTGAATTTGCAAGATCCTTTTAGAATTCTTTCTTTCAAACATCCATCTCTTGTTAGCTCGTCGTAGGGACACTAAGGATATAATTGGGGAGTTCCTCTTCCATCTGGTTTTTTGTGAGAAGAGTTGTTTCTTATGACATGATGGGGTGTGTGTTATTTTGTGGGATCATTGGGGAGAGAAAAATAATAGAATAAGACTCATATCAAGTTTCAAGTCAGATGTTCCAAGAGTCCTCATCTCAATCATTAAGAATCCGTAAGTGTTTTTTTTTCTTTTTTTTTTTCCTTTCACGATTTTGTTGTTAAAGGAATTACCTTGGTATATATTCCTTGCACTAAAAGAGCATTCCCCACCATAAAAGCGTCATCATTTCTGAATGTAACTTCATCAGATGGAAATTCCATCCACAATGGACGTAAAATAGGAATACCACTTGTATTTGCTTCTCGAAATAGGGTATAGAAATAAGGTAGCAACATGTACCGAACGCGTATAGCATCTCTCATCAATTCTGTATTTCGTTCCCTGTAATAATGCAAGACAAATAACACAAAGTTGTCAATCACAAAACCATTATTTCTATCACTACTATCCAGCAGTCAACAGGCCACTTAATTATGATTTTTTTTTATACGAAAAAGGAGGTCCCTTAATTATGTGACATAAGCTAAAATTTGACAGGTAGGAAGTACATGATATCCTACCCGAATAACCAAGGTTCTCTCCTTTTGGCGTCGTGGTGAGCATGGCCTCTAAAGAAGGGATAAAAGGCACCTAGCTGATACCAACGCACTAACAGCTCAGTCTCAGGATTTCCAAAATAACCACCAACATCGGCACCTGTTGAAACAACTTAGCCATAACTATCAAAACAATATGACTGATAGTTCCAACCTCCAAGAAAGGGGATCCATACCGGAGAATGACAATCCAGTAAGGCCAAGAGCCAAAACCATCGGAACAGAAACCCTGAGATGATCCCAATCAGCTGTGTTATCCCCCGTCCATACTGCTCCATATCTTTGGCTTCCAGCAAAAAGTGCTCGCGAGAGCACAAAAGGCCTATCCTTTCCATCACCCCGCTTAACTAGCCCCTCTGCAGTAGCCATCTGAAAGTAGTATCCATAGACATTGTGTAATTCTCGATGTTCTACACCTCCTTGATGTAGAGAATTTCGAGGCATTGTAACCTAGATAGAGACATCAGTCAACAAATTTGATAATATTACAGCAGAAGAACACAACTTGTTCTTAACTACTTTTTTTCAATACAAAGCAATATGTGATCTGATATGATAAATGAACCATAAATAGCTAAGAAGGTAAATGGTCTAAATACTGAGAAACACATTACAAGGAAGAAGTCCTTATCGAATATGAACTTGAAGAAAATAACCTGATGATATACGATTACAATGCCAGAAATAAGAGTTCTCAAAACTGACTTAAGTTTTCAACAATATCGTGAAAAACATTATCCTCACACTTGAACGAAGTGCAAAAAGGAAAACCCAAATTGAAGAGTTAAAAATGACATTCTACTTATAAAAAAAGCAACTTTCTACTTAGAAGCCCACCAACGAACGTGCCAACTCATGAACGAAGCAATATCTGTAGAGAAAAAGCCAGAAAACTTCCATACTTCGAAGGTAAAAGCAGTAGCATAAACTGCTGCCAAAAATACAATCAGCGCTTAAAAGGAACCAACGACATGGCAAGGTTACTTCCCATCTCATCAAGCTATAATATTGAAATTTGAGTTTTTGGAAATTAGGTTGAACATTATGCTATATTTTTTTGTCATGAAATATTATTGGATTTATTAGGATGTTTTAGGATAACTGAAAATAATCTTTAAAAAATTCTTTGAAATGAATATTATATATATAGGGAAAATTTCTTGCGGAGAACTTGATCCTTGAAAAAATAAATGGATAATTTTGCAGGGATGGAAATCAAAATAAAAGGTGGGGACGGGGATGGGGAGGGCTTCCCCGTCCCCACCCACCCCATAGACATCTCTATTCCTAACCATTTTCTTACATTTTTTAGTATGAATTCCCAATCAACCATATTATAGAGATCAATTTTCAGCACCTATATCCTCAAAGTTTCCAGTTCCTACATTCTTCCACAGCTTCATTTGCAACTAGAATAGGATCAATAATTGGTCCCCCTTCAATAAAAGCATTTAGACTTGCTGATATTGTAGAATTTAATATCCATTTAAATCTTTCTGCTATACTTTTAACCATAATCATATCAATACTAATGCGCCTAAAATCTCACTTTCGCTGCATTCTCTTGTATTTACTTTTGGTTTTGAATATATTATATTTTCTAAATCCTTAAGCCAAGTCCTTCATAGCTGAGCCGTGAGATCCCACATCGGTTGGAGAGGGGAACGAAGCATTCTTTATAAGGGTGTGGAAACATTCCCCTAGCAAACGCGTTTTAAAAACCTTGAGGGGAAGTTCGAAAGGGAAAGCCCAAAGAGGACAATATATGCTAGCAGTAGCTTGGGCTGTTGCAAATAATATCAGAGCCAAACACCGAGTAGTTTGCCAACGAGAATGCTGAGCCTCGAAAGGGGTGGACACCGGACGGTGTGCCAGCGAGGACGCTGGGGTGGATTGTGCGATCTCACATCGGTCGGAGACCATTTTAGAAACCTTAAGGGAAAGTCCAAAAATGGCAATATCGGCTAGCTAGCAGACCATTTTAGAAACCTTAAGGGAAAGTCCAAAAAGGACAATATCGGCTAGCGGTGGGTTTGGGCTGTTACATGAGCATTTGATGTGAGTACATAAAGGCATCCCAGTGATGGATACTCTGTGTACATTTAAGGAATCCGGCATGCAAGACACAATGGTAAACAAAATACGAAGCAAAAAAAATGCGCCCAAAAACATTTTAGACCCAAGGAATAAAAGTAGACAGTTGAGTAAAATACCTCTGGACCATTGAAAACAGAAGGCTCATTCATATCATTCCATATATACAAGGAAGGAGTCGAACCAACATAGTTTTCAAAAGAAAACTTGTCTCCCCACCATGCCCTGATCTGTGGACTTAACATGTCTAGGTAGGATGATGAACCTGGCCAGCACCACCCATCATAATCATTTCCAGTAGCATCCTTGACATAATATCCCATCTTTGTTGCTTCCTTATGCAATGGAAAATAACCGTCCCGCTTAATATGAGGATCCACTATGGTAACCATGTGCCTTCCTTTGGCAGCCAACTTCCTCTGCATCTCTTCCGGATGGGGAAAAAGCTCACTGTCCCATGTAAAATACCTTCTTCCATCTGTGTGATCGATATCAAGCACCAACACATCGTAGGGAATATCATGTTCATCAAATTTAGAATCCACATTCGCAACATCCTCTTCATTCCTATAATTCCACCTAGATTGATGATATGCTGTTGCAAAGAGCTGGGGCATTGCTGTAGTCCCCGTCACACTTGTGTACTGCCGAACAACATCCTTAGGCTCTGGACCTACAAAGAAGAAAGTATCCACAATGCCCGCCTCACTCATCCAAAAACTATCAATCCTACCTTGAGATGAAGGAAGAGAAATCCCTGATTCAGCATCCCAGCCAGATCCAAGAACATCAACTTGCATTTCAGCAGCATTCAACCAAAAAAACCCAGAAGTTCCCCGCAATTTACCGTGTGAAATCATGAAAGGGACTGACCCGTAAATCCCAAACGGAGAATCATGAACATACTCGAAAACATCCAAATTAAACAGCCTATAAGGTTCCGACTCCTCGACGCCGGGTCCTCTGGTGGGCTTAAGAGCGAGACTAGTTGCACGCTCCGGTATTCCATAAACATAATCAGCATCATAAAACGAAACGTCGAAACTAATCGATTGGGGACCGTACGGCCTGGTATCAATATGTCCTCTAAACTTCTCCTCCCAGTTCTCGCCTTCTTTTTTAACCCTCAATTGCTCAAAATCGAATAAACCATTTGAATTCAAAGATAAAACGCGCTTACCTGACTTCTCACGCACGAAAACCTCAAAAGGATCTTGCCGAAGCACTGCCTCATAACCATCGGACAAGTACACAATCGAAGACGGCCTCAAATCGGAGCCAATCGTCTCAGTTGAAAATCGCTGCAACCAAAGCTTATTGCTCAAAAACTCATCGAGAATCACATCCGGCACCTCGAATCGCTTTTTGGGAGGATCTAAAGAAGGATCCTCGTCGATCCTGAGGCGCAGAACGCCGCCTTGATGCACAGAAAGCGCGAGTAACAAGGGCTTGGATGGATGATCTGGGTTCTGATTCCTGGGAAGGAGCACGGCAGTGAGGTCCCCATCACTAATAGAAACATCATGAGCTACAAGGGAACACGATCCAGGCTTAAAGGCACGGGCTCGCTTGCAGAAGGGAATCTGGTTACAGCTCCTGAACTCGTCCTTCTTCCATGGGAGGACGAAGGTGAAATGCAGAGGCAAGAGGAGTAGAAGGAGAAGGTAGGAAACTCCCATGGTGGCTTCGATGAGGCACTGATCATAATGGTTTGAAAAATGTTTTATTTATTCATTTAATATTTTTTTAATGAATTTTTTTATATTAGTCTAAATTTAACATATTATTTTAGTTATTCGTATATTTATATTTATAATTTATATTATTTTAAGTTGAATATTTTATTTACTCTAAATTATTTAATAAAATATTTAAATTTAAATCTAATTTGGATTAAAGACAGGTCTATAAATAAAAATAAATAAATAAATTAGAAAGATATATGATAATAAATGGAACTAAAAATTGAACCCTAAATTTAAGGATAATTAAAACCAATTAAAATAAAAAGGGAAACTTAACTAACACATAAGAATTCATTTAAAATTATAACTAAATTCTAAAACTAAAATTGAAATAAATAAATAAATAATATATATATATATATATTTTAAGCTGGTTTTTTGCAAAATAAAAATTAAAAATTATACCTTTAATTGTCTTACCTTAACGGTAAAATCATAATTTTAACCATTTTACCTGTTTTTCTGTGTACGTACATTAAATTATAGACTTATAACTCTCATGAGACTAAAATTTGGTCCGGTTTTTGTTAAATGACTATTAGTAGCTTTTTGTTTGTGTTTCGATGTTGCTCCGAGAAGCCATAGGAAACAGTATTAAGGCTTAAATTTTGAAGAAAAAAGAGTAACTTGAAATCGAAACCCTAATTTAAAAATTGTAATTGAGTCATTTAAAGTATTCGTTGAAGAAACTGAGCTGCGGTTAATATTTTTTCAAATCGAAAATTATTCAATCATTTGTTGTCTCTGCTCTAATACTCGTATATTGTCCTTATCATCTCTTTCAACGTTTGAATTTGTTCCAACCACTTTTAGAGCAGCATATGATAAATAGACATGAAAACATATATTTTGGAGAGGATAACTAAACATTTTCTATAAGGGTGTAGAAATCTTAGACGCATTTTAAAACCTTGAGGGAAAGCCCAGAGAGGATAATATATACTAGTGGTGAGCTTGGACGGTTACAAATGGAATCAGAACCAGACATTGGATGATGGGCTAGCGAGGACGTTGGACCCCAAAAGGAGGTGGATTGTGAGATCCCACGTAGGTTGGAGAAGGGAACAAAATATTTCTTATAAGGGCATGGAAATCTCTCTCATAGACACGTTTTAAAACCTTGAGGAAAAGTGCAAAAAGGACAATATTCACTAACAGTAAGGTTTGACTATTACAGATTTCTTATACTCAGATGAAAAAAGTTGAGACAGTTCAAAACTCCTAGCCACCCAAATTTTTTTTTATACAAATATACCGTTTTGTAAAAATGAAAACAATTTGCGAAATAAAGGCAAAGAGATAGACCTAGTGATAATGTAAAACTGTTACCGTCTCTTCAATTCAGCTATCGAAATTCGTGGTTGCTCCTACCATCTTCTTCAAGAAGATTAGAATATATTCTTTATAAAGGTAAAAAAAGTATATAATAAAAGAGATAGACTTAGTGAAAAGTGTAAAAGTGTTACCGTCTCGTCTCTTCAACTCAGCTATCAGAATTTGTGGTTGCCGCTACCATCTTGAAGAAGAAGATTAGAATATGTTCTTTAACTACTTCTATCAATTTTATTACCTTAATTAACTTTAGATAATTAATTGAGGTTAGTTAGTTTTTTTATTAAATTAAATAATAAGTATATTATAAATAATATATCATTTTAGGGTTTTGAATTTATTTAATAGTAAATATTAATAAATATTCTTAAATAAATAATTTATAATTAAAAATAATTAGTAGAACAATCGAATTAAAAAAAATAATGGTATGTATTATATAACAATGTAAAAGAATTGAGAAAAATAAATAAGTGGAAGAAAATTATACAAAAAAAAAATTGTGTTTTCTCGGGCAATAAATTAATTCCCCTACCCCGAACATGCCCGTATCAATTTCTTCCTCAATTTCGTTTCTCAACCCTACGAAACAAACGATTTATAATTGCTAAAAGTCACTCTAAACGTAATTTGAATTATAATCGCTTAATCTTTACAATTACTTTATCATTAGTTTCGACCAGATTGTTCTTAGCCTCTCAAAATGCACACGAGTTTAATGCATATACATTTGCAACCATGCATATTAGTTAATCTCAATATCAATTAGTGCAACTATGATCAAAGATTACAACAGCGTTTTAGAAAATACAATTTCTAAAATTTTTAAAACATTAAAACTATGATCAAAGACTATGATAGCTATTTATTAGAAACATTTAGTTTTACCAAATTAATGTTATTTTTATTTTCTCAATCATTAAGAAATGAACGTTGTAGTTTATGTATCTATGAGCTATCTTTAGGGCTTAGTTACTTTTAGTATTTGATATATTTTTATAGATATAAACCCATAAGAACAGCCAAAATCTCGTGCAAAGATAGCGTCGAGACACCACAATTAGGGAATGCAAGGCACTCGTGTGCTCGTGCTGAGAAGCACTTGTTCTATTCATGTTTTCATGCGTTTTGCCAAATTTAAATGTATTATATTCTAGTAATTTTATATTTAAATGAATAATTATTTTTTAATAGTATGTTTATCGTCACCAATTTAACTTCTAATTGTAATTCTTATTTCAAAACCTAGACCCGAAACATCATACTTATTAAGCTCACTTGAAGATTTGAATACCTAACCTCTTAGAGCGCACGACACTTTAAAAGCTTAACGAAAACACTAGTTTACCTATCATCGATACATTAGGAACCTGTGGATTATGAACTTACCAAAAAAAAAAAAAGAACCAAAACAGTATTGATCATTTTTTACGTACTAAAATATGAAAAAATGAGGCAAAAGAAGAGGCAGGGCAGGCAGGTTTAAGCCCAATTTAGTGTTATTGTTACAAATGGTACGTACCTATGCCTAGTGTTCTTCAGTTGAAGCTGTGGTGGGTTGGTTATTCTTTCCCTAAAACTGATTCAAGGAGAGCAGCCTCCTCTTCCTGCAGACATAACATAACAGAACAAAACAAGCCATTACATTATAAACATCTCTATTTTTACTAAACCACACATTTCACGTACCACCAGTGCGTTAAATTCAGTCTCTTCGTCTATGGCACTGATAGTTGCTGGGTCCTCCAAGAGCTCCTGTTTTCCAACAATATTCAGAATACATCCCACATCGATTGGGGAAGAGAGCGAAACATTCTTTATAAGAGTGTGGAAACCTCTCCCTAGCATACGTGTTTTAAAAACCTTGAGGGAAAGCCCGTAAGAGAAAGCCTAAGGAGAACAATATCTGCTAGCGGTGGGCTTGAGCCATTACAGTTGGTATCATAGCCAGACACCAGGCAATGTGCCAGCAAGGAGGCTGAGCCCCGAAGGGGGGTGGACACGAGGCAGTGTGCCAGCAAGGAAGCTGGGTCCTGAATGGGGGTGGATTGAGAGGGTCCCACATTGATTGGAGAAGGGAATGAGTGTCAGCGAGGATGCTGGGCCCCGAAAAGGCGTGGGGTGGATTGTGAAATCCCACATCGGTTGAGAAGCAAAACTAAACATTCTTTATAAGGGTGTGGAAACCTCTTCTTGGCAGAGTCGTTTTAAAAACCTTGAAGGGAGGCCCGAAAGGAAAAGCCCAAAGAGGACAATATCTGCTAGTCCCACTTATACATATCTTATACGTATGATCCCCAAATTCATTATAAATCTATTCATTTCTTAAACTTTGCATGAAAGACCGAAAGCCAAAATGCAGGATAAGAATCAGCCAACCTCAAAGCTACTCTTCCACCAGTCAGAATGACAGAAATCATTGTTTTTTTTCTTCTTCGTAAAGATGTTTAAAGCACACCGACCATATGCACTAGTTTTCCAAGCTACAGAATACGACCAGACAAGGAAGTGTTCATAAAACGTATGAAATAACTTACATCATCAGCAATTGTAAGTTGTCCAAGCTTGTCCTGCATAAACAAATGGGTTGATACACTTGATTAGTCATCGCTCAATAGATGCAGCAGCAGCCGCCTAACACCATTTGATTTGGAAAAACGATACCAAGCACCACGCATTTAGCATCATAGTGTTTAAAGGGAGATTCTAACAAAAACAACACTGCTTTAATTGGAGTACAATATGGCATAGTTATAGCTAATTCATAGGTACCTTCGTAGCAACAAAAAGAAGCGGATCAGATGGCGTATAAATCATGTAATGTGCTCCATCCTGCACCCCACAAAAAGAGTACAGTAACCACGCATTAAAATCACATATTTCAACAATATGAAACAGAGAAAACCTGCTCAGGATCTTCAGCTATCTAGAGAAATAATGTTCCCACCATAACATAATCGGGTCATTGTCCATAGAATGATTCAGTCATAATTTTATATATCAAAAGGAAAGTGAAAAAAATATTGCAAGATGCATTTTGTAGAATAAAGGAACTAGTAAGAAGTGAATATGATAAGCTGACAACTGGAAATCGAAATCGTGAGAATATACCACAATCAAGCAACGAAAAGTTGAATCAACTATCAACTAACAAGTAACATAATGGTACTGCAACCACAAATGTATGCTCTGTTCTTGGAATATATTTGTTTACCAGTACTTGAAAAATAATTATGGATTAGAACATTGTTATTACGAAGGTTAAAAAATGTTTCTCAAGCATCATCTTCAGTTTTTATTTATACAAATGCTCTAATCCTTAGAAGCCAGGTTAAAATATAAAAGCAAGATGAAACTTCAAATAGTATGTGTAACAGCCCAAGTGGCTGCTAGCAGATATTGTCCTTTTTGAGCTTTCCCTTTCGGAATTCCCCTCAAGGTTTTAAAACGCACTTGCTAGGGAGAGGTTTCCACACCCTTATAAAGAATGCTTCGTTCCCCTCTCCAACCGATGTGGGATCTCACAACCCACCCCCCTTGGAGGGCCAGCGTCCTTGTTGGCACACCGCCCGATGTCTGACTCTGATATCATTTGTAACAGCCCAAGTCCACCGTTAGCAAGTATTATCCTCTTTGGGTTCCCTTTCGGGCTTCTCCTCAAGGTTTTAAAACACGTCTACTAGGGAGAGGTTTCCACACCGTTATAAAGAATGCTTCGTTTCCCTCTCCAACCGATGTGGGATCTCACAGTAGGAATGAAAATAAGAACCCATATTAGAAAGAAAGAAGTTATTGTACACTACTCTCCCTGTTTTATGAAATGCCATTATTTGATGCTTCGGTAACAATTTAAACATATTCTAAAATAAGGAAACAAAAACATAAACATAGACTACAAAAAAGAGAGGCTTAAAGCTTCCAAGTAGAAGAAAGGCATCCAAGAAAAGTCTAAGCTCATTATTATCATTAAATCCTTAAATTTGACATTACCATATCAAAGCAAGTGATCTCTACACCCTCATTAGGCAAGCCATCTACATCTACATCTTGTCCATCATCTGCAAAAGAATGAACATACAGCGTTAAAATGTAGTCCCGCATCTCTTGTTTTTACATATAAAACAGTCAGAAGCAACGAAACGTATTACCTAAGTATCAATATATGTATGTCTGCGCACATGAGCAGATACTTCTACTATTGAACATTGGTGTGTCTAAATAAATACATCAAAGGGAGCTCTGTATTTAACAGTCTCCCAAATATCCTCTTCCCAAGAAGAATTGTGAAATGTTCATTAGTTTCTTTCCAGCCAAACTTCCCTAAAAGGTGCTTTATAGCACGATCCTGCCCCTTGCTTTGTTTTGGAAAGGCTAACCTGTGTGTAACTGATCTAGTCGTAGTACTGACATCGAGACACTGGAAGAGGTCTAATCTATCTATCCAAGAGATACCACCAAAGAAAATGGGTAACAAAGCAACGGAGACGCACATGATTCTATGTCTCCCATTATCTGTCACAGGAGCTTAATTGGGGGAGAGAAAGCAATTAAGAATTTTCTTATTGGGTGATATTTGCAATAATCATCTGTAATGCTACCAAAAGCCAGATTTCCTAGAAAAAACAATGACTAGATACTATGGAGACCACCACCATCCACCATACAGCAGCCAAACTAGCAAATCCATCAGCTTCTGGCTATGATAATATGTAATAATGGTGTAAGCTTCTTAATCTCCCCATCTTTCCAGTGGTTTTGACCAAGATCAATAAAACCGCGACTTAACCAGAACCCCACAGAGGAGTTCAAGAGACATTCTCTCCTAATTTCAAGTACACCTAGAGAAATCCACCTTTAGAAGCTGTAATAAAATTTGAAACACCCTCTCTTCCTCTTTTATGTGTCTTCGCCAGATGTTCAAGCTCTTCTCCAGGCCTTCTACACTGACAGCTCAACAACACCAAGTAAACTTGGGAATATGCCTTCCAAAGAAGGTTAGACGGAAACAATGTCTTCAGATATAATTGGAGAGCTAGCGAAATACAAGGCCTGGTTGTTCCTAAACCAATAAATTTGGGAAGCTAAAAACCCAATCTAATGTAAACTCTGTAGGATAGATTGTACTGGGATATATCCCAGATAAAGGTGTAAGCAACACTAATTTTTCTTTTTATTTTTTTAGAAACTGGGCTTCCATTGAGAAAATTGAAAGAATATACAAGTGCATACAAAAAGAACAAGCCAAACAAAAAGGAGACCCAAAACACAACCTACAAGAATGGGACTTCAATCCAACAAAATCAAACCAAGATAATGATTACACAAAGGCCTAGTGACCCACGCCCACAATGAAGCATTAAATTGCACCAACTCCCAAACCTAGTCTCATGACCTCTCCACCCCTCTAAAGAATCTATTGTTTCTCCTGAGACAAATGCCCCTACCAAAGAGCAAAAAAACAAAAAACAAAAAATTGAGAACACCTTCTCAATCATAGTATAACCGTCGACAATTCCACGCAAAACGTAAACTGAAAGAGTTTAACCACTACGGCCAAAGAGTGAACGTACTGACATCCCCACAATAAGTGATGCAAGTCCTCTAACTAACACCTACAAAGCATGCACCACTGTGGGAGCAACACGAAGGAAGAGTGTCATTGAACAAGATCCATAGTGTTGACTCTCCCATAACTTGCCATACAAAAAAGAAAAAAAGTTCCTATGGATTTTAATCTTCTAGAGAATGGAGAAACCAGCGATAGACTAGGACGGAAGAGCAGATAACAAGCAAAAGAAAGAACTACAAGTGAAGCCCCCAAAAGAATCCAAAGTCCAGAGTGACGATGGTTAACACCCCCCACTCAAGAGGAGCGTCACTGTCAGAAGAGTCGAAGCATCGTTGCTGTTTGTCAGAAACAGTTGTGCATGAGCCACACGCATTTCCGATCAAATCTGTCTCCTCACCATGCGGTGACACATGAAGGATCATGGGCTGTCCAAATAAGCTTATGTCGATTGGGTTTGTTTCAAGATGTGTTCTTCAGCTTATATGTGTGATTGGATTCAATAAAATCCCTTGGGTTTGAATTGGGTTGTGCTACTTTTGTCGTGGTTATGGAAATATTTGTGGTTCGGTTTCATTTTTTTCTCTCTTTTCAGGTTTATCTTTAGTTTGTGTCAACTATAGATAAGATGAACATAAAATGGTATCTAATGTTGTTCATCTTACTTCCAACATCCTATGAGTTTATCTATTTATCTATGAGATTATCTCTTCAACATCCTCTCGTACTCCATCCATTACTCAAGTATACTCCAGGCGGCCACCACAGCAACCTTCAAACAAATGTCCTATACCAATAGATTCTTCAACATCTAATCCAAGGCCCTAGTGATGTGCTTCCCACTGCCCTTCTTAAAGATAAACGCATGTGTACTTACCATATTTCTTTGTTTGTTTCTTATTACCAATAGTCATCGCCCATATTTCTTTGTTTGTTCCTTATCACCAATTGTCATCGCCCACATATTCTTTCATTACATCCCTTGATTCTACATCTATCCTTAACATTGTTCATGAAACTTTTTCTCATCTTGGTTGGCTTAATGCAATGATTGAGGAGATAAATGCTTTACATGATAATGGTACTTGGGATTTAGTTTCTCCTCTTGCAAGAAAATAAAGAAATTGGGCGTAAATGGGTGTTTGCAATCAACGTTAACCCCAACGGATCAATGGCTTGTCTTGTCTTGTTGCGAAAGGTTATGCTCAAATCTATGGGATTGATTATTTTGATACAATCTCTCCAGTTGCTAAATTAACTTCTATCTATTTCTTTCCATGGTTACTACTCAATCTTGGACTTTGCATCAACTTGATATTAAGAAAGCTTTTCTAAATGGTGAGCTTTCGGAGGAATTTCAAATGGAGCAACCACCTAGATTTGTGGCGACAATCATTGTATGGATTGGAACAGAGTCCACGGATGTGGTTTGGTAATTTTAGTCAAGCAGATCAACAATTTAGTGTGAAGAGAAGTACATATGATCATTTTGTTTTCTATCAATGAGCTGAGAATAATGTTACCCAGCTTGTTGTTATATTGATGATATTGTTATAGGAATGATGCAATCATGTATTCCCTTAAGATTTTCCTTTAAGGTCAGCTTCATATTAAAGATCTAAGAACACAGAAGAATGTTTAGGGCATTGAAGTCATAAGAAGCAAGAAAGTTATTTTCTTGTCACAATGGAAATATGTACTTGATTTGTTATCAGAGACAGAAAAACTAGGAGTCAAACCATATAGTAGTCCGATGATTACCAAACCTGCAACTCGCCAAAGGAGAACTTTTTAAGATATTGGGAGATATAGAAGATTGGTTGGAAAGTTGGAACTATCAAACAGTGACACAACCGGACCCAGATTCCAAAACACTTGGTGGATCCATTAAATTGAAGTCATGCTACCTTTTCTCTGATCCATTAAAATTGAAGAGACATGCTAGAGATCACCATAAAATGACTCTTCAGCAATCACTAATACTTCATTTTTGTGAAAAGCTAACAGAAGGGTCGTTTTGAAGCAAATTTAAATGTAAGGATAAAAGTGTAACATTTGAAAGTTCAAGAGTAAGTGAAAACCAGCTCTAAAGTTCAAGGCATTTTGAATAATTTAACCTAAAAATGGTCGCTTTTATTAATTTTAGGAACCTAATATACCTGTGCAGAAATCAAAGATGTCCTCTTCTGAATAGCAAAATCCTCCCCTCGCTGTATAGCAAAATCTAACAAGATATCACGAAATCATATGATGTATCAAGATAGTATGCAATTGTTTTCATAAAATTTAAATGAAGGCATAAAATATATCATACCCGCTGTGTACCAAATGCATGTGTATTTTGGCAAGAGCATAAGCAGCAGCAGGGAGAATAGTTTCAACTTCATCATCACTCACCTGAGACATAGAACATGGAGACAATTTTTTTCCCTTGAAAAACAAACTCTAGATTACAGAATAATAAAAATAAAAAATAAAAAATAAAAAAAACACGATAAACTACGCATCAAAACAAAGACGAGAGTCCCTGTACATATATGAGCTGAATATCCTTGAATACTCTAAATAATTAGCGATCTTGTAATGAAGCCCATTTCATTTTTTCTTTAGCAACAAAAGTACTCTATAGTTGATGTTCAAACCCAATGTGTTTTTTGTCCAAACATTCTGTTTTCTTTTGAATCTATCAAGGTGTAGCCTAAGGACAAACTTGATTATGAAGCTTATTGTCCATCCAACAATCATCCCACAACAGAATGGGAACTCCATAGCCCAACTGAACTAGTAACCTCCGTAAGCGACTGTCAGCCTTTAGTGATATGAATTTAAAGTTATGCAACTTTAAATCACATTTCTAAACCATACTTTCTAAGTGTCAGATTTGACCATAGTGCTTTATACTCGAGAGGAAATTACAAAAGCAATTTGAAGGAGGTTAGAAATGTGATTCAAGTTCTAATCTTCATAGATTCCTTGCTAAATGAGGGCTTGCACAAGCATTCTTCTTAGGAGACATAGAAGAAAGAAAAATATAATAACATTATTTAGAAAAAAGATAATAAAAGGGACAAACAATAAAAACATGAAATTGTATTTTCACAGCATACAGAAATTTGAAATATACCGGCTTCACGACGTGAATTAATATTGTAAAACCGTCCGCACTCAAGTTCATGAACAAACTAAAACTAGCGAGGAATTTAACCATATGAAAAGAAAGCATACAGCTGACCATCCGTCAATATTCTTGCTCTTCAATATTTGAACAGGCCTGCAGCAATTTTGAGGCAAATTAGAAAAGACGTCAAACTTTCAATGTGTCAATGCTATAGCATAATGACATGAAAGTAACAACACTCACGTGTCCACAGGGCAAAGCAGCATGCACTCATCCCCTTTTGAACTTCTAAAAATTCGTCTTATAACGCATTCTAAAGGCAAGTTATTTAAAGGATCGACCTGTCAAAAAGAAAAAGGAAAAAAAAACAAATAAATAAAGATAATTTAGTCATGATGTAATTTTCTTTCTTTGATGAGAACAAGCTTTCATTAACTTACTGATTAGTTCTTTTGGGAGGGGGTTATCTCTTCCCCTGCCATTTGGGTTGTTTTTTTTTCTATTCTCTTAATATACGTACAGGTTTCTTATCCAAGAGTAATAATAATAATAATAATAAAAGTAATAATGATAGACACAGCCTAAGGCGAGACAAGAAAAGAATCAAGGAAGAGATAAACCTTACAGATGCATTCATTATCAATGCAAACTGAAATTCTCATTCATACACTGAAAATCAAAATGCCCCGTCGATCAGGTGAACAGGGGAGCACTGAGTTGCAATTTAAACAAAAATCCTCTAAGATGGAACTGAGAAATAAACCTTACCATGGTAGCAATTCGCTTGTTTGAAGCCATGAGGACCTTTCCATGGTCATCTAACACAAACCCAGCTGGCGGTTTCGGCAACGTCGTCGGGTGGTACGACAAATAACTGGAATTGGAAGTAGAGCTCGAGGGTCCAGCCTCATCGACACTAAAATCGTCCTCAACTTCAATGTCTCTAGGATTGAAAACCTTGGTATCTCCCTTACCCTTTTTCTTCCTCTTCTTAGAAGCGGTGGAGGCAGACTGTTTGGGTGACGGTCCAGGTTGAGAATTGGAAGCTCGGCAGATACATAGTGGCCAAGTGGGAAGGCTCAAGTTAAGAAAATGGACGGAATTGGAAGGCCGCCGTCTGAGGCTAAAATACGTGCGAGATAGCGAAGAAGCAGTTACAGAATCCAAGAAGGAAGGAATAGAGATACACAGCGCCATGCTTACTCGTTCGTCGCTCCTCCCCTATAGAGATTGAAAGCGTAAGTAGAAATCTCGAGTAATCAAAATGAAATCATCCTCGTTGAAACTCCCGAATTAGGGAAGATTTCAATCAGAACAATCATTCATCGTTGTTGGTTTAAACAGAAAAAATCAATTCGAAATTGAATCTCATCTGAAATCCCGTTTCGTCTAAAAAATTATCCGTTCAAAATCTCTCGGAAATTGAAGGATTTTAGATTATAAATTTAAACCCATCCAAATTGACCCTATTTTCGAACGGGGAACTGAAGAAATCAAAATGAAGAAGAAAAATGAAAACGGTACCTGCGGAAGAAAGAGTGTGGGCGGGCTTTGGAAACGAGCAGAAGAAGACTGGATAGTCGTGGCTGCTGGCGCGGTTGTAGCGTATAGGGAGATAGCATAGAGGGAGTGCCGGTGTGCGTATAGAGAAAGGGGGGAAATATTGTTGGATTTCGATAATCAACTCAGGCTCACAATATTAGCCTTGAGTCTTAGACGCCGGTCAGCTTGTCATGATTGACTCCCTTGCCAAGGAATAGGATGGTGCACATTTTTCGGTGAGAGGAAATCTTCGACGAGTTGACCCAGGCTCACAATATTAGCCTTGAGTCTTAGACGCCGGTCAGCTTGTCATGATTGCCTCCCTTGCCAAGGAATAGGATGGTGTCGTGCCCTTCGATCTCGACGACGGAGCCGTCGCCGAATTTCACCGTCCCGCGAATCCCCGAGTCAAGCTCGGAGAACGCAGACTTGGCCCCGGTCATATGGTTTGGAGCTCTTCCTCGGGTTCGAGGCTAGGTAGGACTGATGCAGTCACCATGAAAAGGGTCGGTTCATCCTCCTCGGATTGAGCAAAATGGGCCGACCTTTTCGGCCGTCTCCTTGTTCCTGAGCTTGCTCCAGCAATTCTTGCTCAGGTGACCTCTCTTCCCATCATCAGCAATTCTTCTTTTGATCTGCCTCTTTCCCGTGCATGCGCCAGCGAGATTTCTCTGAGGGCACAGATCATAAATATGGCGGGCGAACGCCAGCCGATCCTCCCAATACTCAATCGTTTCTCCTTCCTCTGGCTCGACAGCGTGCCGCAACCCTTGCGCCTGTATGTTGACGCGCATTAACAAGGTCCACTCGTTATAGTTGGCCTCTTCGTGGTGGTGATGGAGATGCCAGCACTTGGTGGTGGCGGCGTGGAGGAGTGAGCGAGCCTGCTCGGGATGGATAACCACTTGAACTATTCAACTTGATTGTTGATAGAATGACTCATCTGCAATGATATACACCGATGGCTTCAACTTGGCTGGCTCTGATACCACTGGTTGGATTTCGATAATCAGCTACGGAAATCCCTCTTTCTTGGTGAGAGGAAATCTTCGACAATAGGTTGTTGGAAGAAAAAATAAAATGCGTAAAAATAACAAAGAGAGAAGGTGAGATTTTGACTGCGGTTGAAATCAGGTTGTTGAAATCTTCTCAACAGATTTCCTATTTAAATATAACCTATCCTAAAAATAAAATGGGTGGAGAGTGGTCAACTGTGCCACTTCCTAGAAAATTGCCGTCTAAGAATTCGCTAATCGCCGTATAAGAATTCGCTAATCCATTCGACGTGTTTGTCAGATGGTCAAACGGAGAATTAATGTAAACGTGTGAATCTAAATAAGGAAAAACAAAGGTTTTATCTAACAAATATAAGGTCGACCATTTGGCCGACCATTTTGAAGCATCAATAAGGTCGACACTGCATGCATGATCTTTGACTCTTGAAAATTATTTTAAACAATTTACTTAAATATTGTAGTGGATTTAAACCTTCACAAAAATTTCAAATGCATAACTTTAATGAAACTATAAAAATTTAAAAAATGCAAATTGTCCCGTTCTAATCTAAGAGCTATAAAGCACAAATTCAATTGCCCAGACTTTGTTTTTATAGCTTCTATAGATCGTTGTCATCCGTGTGTTGATCACTTAACTTTACTTGAAAAAATAGAAATGTTCTTTGAGTATTTAAAAATAATCCGTAAGTAGCTCCACCATTGTGGTTAGAAAACACAATTGCATACAAACGTGGTTCTTGTGGGACCTATCTTTTTGTGACTATTCATTGGGCTTTACTTTCACTCTAGGGTGAGGTTGGATGTGTATTTCTCCTATGCACATGGTTCATGCACTCATACTTGAACTTAGGGGTGTACATGGTCCGGGTTGGTTGGATTGATGACCCAACCCAACCCTCTATTTTCGGGTTGGCTTCGGGTTGAGTCCGAATTGGGTTGTCAAATTTTTTTCCCCAACCCAACCCCCTATTTTCGGGTTGGGTTCGGGTTGAGTCCGGGTTAGGTTACAAAAAAAAAAAAAAAAAAAAAAAATACAAAACAAAACAAAACAAATTCAATAAAAAATAATGAGCGAAAATGGTAACATATTAACATAGTTTAACATTATCGTCATAAAGCTAAAGACAACTAATAAAAATCATTAGTCTAAGGGTATAGTATATAACAAAAATAAAAAATATATAAAAAATTTTAAATAATAAAATAATATAAACAAAACAATAAAAACTAAAACTTATCGTCATAAAGATAAAAACAACTAATAAAAATCATTAGTTTAAGGGTATTGTATATAACAAAAATAAAAAATATATAAAATTTTTTAAATAATAAAATAATATAAACAAAACAATAAAAACGAAAACTTATATTTGGCTGGCGTCAAACTCGGGCATAAGTATTCTTAAACTGACATCAGTAACACTCTGGCAAACCCATTAATACAGAAGAATTCTTAATACATTTATATATTTTATTTAGCTCGGGTCAACCTAAAGTTTTGCCCATGAACCCGAAACCGAACCAATTTAGTTCAAGTTCAGAAAAATGAACCCAACCCTACCCGAAATGCTAATCCAACCCAACCCAACCCTTATAGTTCGGGTTGGGTTAGTCCGAGTTGTCGGGTTGAATATACACCCCTACTTGAACTCACTAGCCGAATTGATATACGTATGTCAGGACCCAAATTTCACGAGTTGTAATTAACTTGGAAACATAAAAGACAAAATAAATTATAGTAACAATGGTTAAAAAAAAAAAAAATCACATTTAAAAGAAAACATAAATACTTCTTATTTATACATCCAAAATAAAGTTGGAATACATTGGGCAAGGTAAGCAAAATAACATAAAACCGTTCTATCCTCAACCAACTCTTCTTGTTACCTGAAAAACATGAAAGAATAGAAATGAGTACAAAAATTGAGTAAAGAGCCTATTTGTACGCTTTTAATATGTCCATGATGGGTGCTAAGGTACCACACTCTTTTTTTTGTCATATTCCTGTTCTTGTCCCGTGAACTTAGATCCTTAGATTATATTCTTGAATTGTCGTGTGAACCAGATCTTTAGGTTATGTTCTTGAATTCTTAGTTCTTGTATGATCTAACCTAAGGACTTTGGTCCTGGTTCTGATTGTTCTAATCTAAAGACTTTGGTTTTGAGGTTCTAAGGGATTAATCTTGAGAACGTAGATCTTGATTCATGTTCTACGTATTATCCTTGGTTCTTAGTTCTTGTTCTTGTTTTTAGTGTTATTCTTGGTTCGTATACTTGGTTTTGGTTTTGATTTTTGTTTTTGTTCTTATTCTATTCCACAAGACACTCCCTCTAGGATTTATGGTATAAGACATGAACTTGACAGCTTGTGTCCAAGGCTTCATGCATTTCAAGCGACACAATCTGAACCTACATCCAAAGCTTCATGCATTCCAAGCGACGTAGTCTGAACCTACGTCCAAGACTTCATGACTTCCCTGTGATACAGTCTGAAATCTATACCTAAGGCTATTTAAATTCCAAGCGGTATAGTCTGAAACCTATGTTCCAAGCTTCTTCTATTCCAAGCGACACAGTTTGAAAACATATGCTCAAGGCTTAGTCTAAATACCTAGGTCTAAACTTCATATGCTCCAAGTGACGTAGTTTGAAACGTATATCTAAGGATTTTTACATTTCAAGTGATGCAGACTGAACCTACATGATATGAACCAAGAGACATCAATCATACAATATAATTCAATGAAGATGTGAAGAAAAGATTGTCAAAATTATCAAAAGATGTTTCAATTCATGCTACATTGAAGAAGAATGAAGTTTGATTGTTGTAAATTTTGGGTGGGTTACAATTTAGAGTAATTTAGAGTTATTGTATTTTAAGACTTGTTATTTAATTTCGGTGACATTTACATGATGGCTAATTATGGCTATAAAGTAGGAATGTTACAACTCTTGGAATACCTTTAGTAGTTTCATTTTTGAGGCTATATAAAGCCATGTATGTTATTTGTAAGGTAGACTTGGAAAGTATATTAAAAGAAGCATTTGTGCTTTCTTTAGCCAATGGCTAAGTTTCTATGCAACTCTATGTAGTTTAGGTTGCATGTAGAATCATTCAAGCTCGACATGATCAATCTTGCTTGTGGAGTGATTCGAATCTCAATCAAGTGTTCTTGTCTTGAGATATTTGATCAACAAGAATCATTGAAGCTAGACATGATCGATCTTGCTTCTGGAGTGATTCGAATCTCAAACAAAGTGTTCTTGGCTTGAGATATTCGATCAACAAGGTAATCCGAATCTTATTCCCCTTGTATTGATTCCTTATCTTATCACTACATCCAAAGCTTCTTATATTCCAAGCAATATAATATGAGTCGTAAACATGTTGTACCCTATTCTTGAGGCATTAGTCTTAACATATATTCTTAAACTATATTCCAATCTCATAAGTTTCGACCATTTCATAGTAACATACATAAGTCATTCAAAATATCATAAAGTCATAACAGATTTCTTGAAAATTTTAGAAAGATCGTGAATGTCTATTAAGGGTAGATTCGTCATTTCTCTTCAGCCTTAGCTTATACCGCTAACTTGGTTTAGGTTCTAAACTTGATCTAAATATCTTAAATTCGTAAGTAAACCTTCATGGCCTAATATATAGGCTTACTTAAAATTTTGAGACATTAGGAGGGTGTTCGAAATCTGAAATATCTTAAACGAGCCTTAGAGGAATTTTGGTCTTTTTCCACCCTAAACTTGGTTTGAGCCCCGAACATGATCCAATAGCTCTAAAAATTTACATAATTCTTAAACATCATGAAATAAGTCCTCTTATAAAGTTTTGTGATATTTAGAGGTCATTTGATCATGAACCGAGGTAAGTTACCATAGAGGTATTATGATCATTTTACACTGTTACTTGACTTAGCTTTTTGACCTCATCCAATGACCACCAAATTTCATATAGACTTAAAATATTATATTATGCCTCGAATTAAAATTTCATGAGCAACGGAGTTCATTTAATAGGTTATTTTAACGTTATTTATTTTCTAGCAAAACATTCCATTTAGGTCCTTAACTCAGGGTTCTTGACTTAATTCTTTCATAATCTTTTAAATCTTACTTGACTTAAGGTTTGTATTGAAATCTAAGTGACTTCTACCCATATTTCTTAAGAAAAGCCTAGATTGGCTACTTACCTCACCATTGACATTTGGGACCTCCGGTCCGAGCTTCCGATATATGGGTTGCTCCAAATTTTTTTGGTAGACTCCTTGGAGTGTTTAATTTCTAAAACAATTGAGAATTTCATGAGAACCGGTCTGGAAGGAATGTAATTTTGGAAAAAACTAAGAAGGACAAGTTTTAGGCTGACATGGCCAAAGCTTCAAAGATGATGTTATGGAATTCACGAAATCTTATCTTATCTATCAACAATATAAAGTTGAGCGAAAAAAAATTGTAAGACTGTTAGAATCCCATCATGACCGTGAGAGAGTGTATCTCTTGACTTCATCATCCATCTCTCCAAAGTGGGAGAGTTAGAGTCGATCCTAGTGATTGTTGATAGGTTTTCAAAGTACATCACTTTCATCCCGACCCCCAAGTTGTGTTCTGCTAAGATGACTGCCCAACTATCTTCCAAGAATGTGGTTAAACTGTGTGATGTGCTCACAAGTATCATCAACGATCAAGACGAAAGATTCAATGGAACCTTTTGAATGGAACTATTTAAGTTACTGTGGTCAAATTTAAACATCTCTTCTAGCTATCACCTTCATACAGACGGACAAACCGTTCATGTTTCATGTCATTGATCACCCATATGCCAAAAAAGAGTCCTCAAGCTTCCAACTTCACCAAAAAGTGGAGAAAATTTTTCGAGGCAACACAAGCTTAGAAAAAACATTTCAACAAATGAATAAGTTAGGCAAATTTGAAACGCAGTCCACTAACGTTCAAGATGGTGACCTAGTTCGAATCAAACTAGAACTAGAACAATTTTTGTTTTGAGGCAATAGGGATCAAAGATTGGTGCAGAAATACAAGGGACCATTCAAAGTCATTGAGAAAGTTGGAAAAGACTTCCTATCGACTTTAATTACCTTTATGGATGAAAATTCATCCTGTTATACATGTAAGTTATTTAAAATTGTATCATCTCGATGAGGAAGACATCGGACACAATGTAGTGACACATCCTCCGGTCATAATAAAAAGGTCTATCGAGAATGAAGTAAAAGAAATTCTGGCTGAATGAACACATCGCATCGACAAATCACGACAAAATTTCAAGTATTCCTAGTAAAGTGGAAGAGACTACCCATTGTTGAGATCACTTGGGAATGCACCGAAGACCTAAAGTTTGTCGCAGGTCATATTATCGAGTTTGAAAGAAGACGAGTGACAGGGAAGTGAACCAATTAACTGAGGGAGGATGTCACGGTCATGCTTGTCTAAGATGTGTTGCCTGTGGCCGCATGCCCATGTCATTCCAAACCCTTGTATCTACTTCAATATTATATTACTTTATCGCTTTCATGTTGTATTATGTTATTATTATAATTCTATGTGTACGACATTTTAGCAAAATCATGTCTACTCCTGTCAGACATAGAATGCATCAAAATGTATTAAAGAAGAATGTGACTAGTCATCAATTCTTCTTACTCAGGGTTATATGCTACCGAAACTGTTGTTATCCTTGTTTGCTATCCTATAACATTGCTTCCAAATCTTTGAAAATCTTTCTTCTCTAGTTTGCTATAACCTTCTTCTCTAAGCAAGATCGGAGGCTTGGGTATACCTTACTCGTGCCAACATTGACACAAATTTGAGTTAACTGACTCACTTAGTAATGAAAGTGCCTCTCATACGATCAATTTACAAAGTTCCAACAAAATGCGATTATAACGGTAACTGTTATAACTATAAAAAGTTAGAAGAGTAAATATGACCCCAATACCAATAATATGTTAAGGATATTTAGTACTAAATTATAGTTACCATATTTATCATATTTGATCTTTTATTATAGGCAAATATATATCATATTTGATTTTTTATTATAGACAAATATACGTCTTGATCCAACCCAAGAGCTGCAACTTGAATGTAAAATACAACTACCCTGATTTTATTTCCATGGCCTCCAAAGCGACACCGTCATCCGTACATGAGTGTCTTACTTTTAACTAAAAAAATTAATTGAAAACATGACTTCAGTATTAAAAATACTCGTTAAGTAGCCCCACTGTTGGAGTCAGAAAATGCAATCACATGCAATCATGGTTCACAGTGGGACCTATATTTTTGTAAACTGGTTCTTGGGCTCTACTTTCCCGTTCTGACGGTTGACAACATATTTGTAGGCTCTTATCGCATTCTTAATCTAGTAGGTATATTTTTTCAGAGCTCTAGAAAGTTGGACCCTAGAATCGAACCAACAAAGAACTCAAACCTAGTATAGACCCGCATCTTAACCCAAATTGACCCAATAATCTGATGCCCATCCAAAGTCGTCCTTCACGTGCGGGGCTCGTGCAGCTCAGTCACAACTCCACCAAGTCGACTGCTCCCAACACAGCTTCTAACAACTTCTGGTGGCTCTCGGCAGCTCTGATCGGCTCTATCGACTTTGCTCATTAAGTTTTATCTCATTCCACTATTTTAAATTAGAGGTTTAATTACGAGTACTAGGTAGACAAAGACACTAAACATGTTCTAATTCAATAGTGCAAACTCACATGGGTTGAATTGGACTTCAAAGTACATATTTGAACTAGCTCCAACGAAAAATGAGTGACTGCACTGAGTTACTCAGGTAAGTGTTTTCACTCATTTGTGATTGTTTAATGTTTATTTATTATTCGTGATGTAGGTATGTTGTGCTATAAAACTTGATATGTTTTGTTATGTTGTAAATGTGAGGTATGTGATGTTATAGAATATCATGTTGACATGTTATGCCATTGATAACTATGCTATATTATGAAAGTGTTATACCATGTTATACACTATATTATGAGAGTATATAAATTGATTATGCTACATATGAAATTAACAAAAATATAAACGGTATCACAAATACATGTTATAATTTTAAACTATGGGAACCTCATGCATATTGTATGCTTACGTGTATCGGGATACTTTCCCGCTATGATTAGTACAAATACAGGCACTATGATGTTATGATACGATATTATGTACACCATGATAAATAATGTTTAGACTAGAAGTAGAGACCAAGGTCATGGTATGGTGTTTTATGAAATGATAGGTGTTTAACACGATTGCTTGTGATTTCATTCCCTAGCCTCAATAATAAAGTTACTTAAAATACTCGAGGCAGTTGCTACTCTTATTTGTTAAGTAAAGGTAAGACACTTCTGGAAAAATGATGGTGCTGCTCCAAAGTCCATGGAAATAAAATTATGTTTTTTTTTAGTAGTTCATAGGTTAGATGTAACGATCCTAGATTTCTACTTAACCTAAAGTCGCAACTGTATACATGTTACTAGAAGGTCTTTAAACAATTTAATAAAAATTGAAATAAAATAAAGCAGGAATGTCCTATGCTAGCCTATACTCTACGAATTTAAATGCATGCTAATCTATGCTAACCTATAGTCAACTAAATTTAAATGCAAGCTACCCTATGCATGTACCAGGGTCTTTTGAGTTGCGATGCCACCGTCAGCCGTACAGGAGAGCCTTGCCTTTACCTGAAAAATAAGAATAACACATGGATTGAGTACTCTAAGAAATACTTAGTAAGTGACCCCACTATTAGGGTTAGATGCAAGCACATATAATCATGAGTGAGACCTATTATACCAATCTATATTCCTTTAGGTGACTATCCTAAGCGAGTAATTGGATGTGTATTTACTGTTCTACACACGGCCCACACGTGTGAGTATGGACCCACTAGTCGGTTCGCATACCTCCTGGGTCCCTTTCTTGGTTGGGATAACATTCTCGGGAGCTGTTGCTGGACACCCGTTAGGTATAGTGACTGTCGCAACATTATGATAAATATAATGATCATTTTCCTGCCTCATAACGTACACATTCATACCATCATAAAAAGAGGGGTATTTCCCGATGCATGAACACATAATGATGCATGAAGTCCTAACGTTTTTCTCTCAAGCAACACAACCTCATTCCGCTTTCCTTCCTATCATATCATTTTTATCATTACTTTCCATGCATATATTGGAGTTATGCATCATGTCGAAGCATCATATTGCATGTCAATCATATCAAATATCTTATCATGTCAAACATGTGTCATACGATAAACATATCGTATCTTCCAACATATCGTGTCATACTATGCACATATCATCTCATATATCATGTCACAACATGCGTCGTATCGTCAATCATATTAAATCATAACATATACCATTCACATATCCTATGACAAACATGTCGTCAAACATATCATATTATAACATATATCATAGCGTTTACATATCATACAATAAATATATCATTTCATTAAACATATAATTTCCATATAAAATAAGCGTATGACACGTGCAAAGCCACAAGGCATGTGTCATCTTATGAGATACGAGTTCTGATTGAATCGATAGTAAGACCACTCACTTGGTTGACCTTAGCCGGTGTTCTCCCTAATTTCGAGTACGTTTGAGTTTCGTCCCTCGAAGTTGCTCCAAGTATCGCCGGGAGTTATTTTCTATTAGAACATCCATCTCGTTTCGTTAATAACTCAAATTTCTTAGCACAAATTAATTCAAATTGAAAATTTTGATCTTGTATTGACCTTAATTGCCTTAAAAAAAAAAAAAAAAAAGGTCAATTTCAGCTTCTGGAGAGTTGGAAAGGTAGAATTTGATGAAAATCCCTTTACTGAGTCGAAAAGCCGTGATCTAAGCCAAGAAGTCGAGTTTAGCCGAGCTAAACTCAAGTTGACTGAGTCAAAGGGATCGTGGTTGCAAGTGCAACATGTGGCACAAGGAGAAGAACATCTTAGAGTAACTTAAGAAAATAAAATACTAAATACAACAAGTAAAACACTAAAAGTAAAAACATCTTAGAGTAACTTAAGAAAATAAAATACCACTATCCTATGCACGTGTCATGGTCTCTACTTGCGATGTCATCATCAACCGTACATAAGTGTCTTGCCTTTACCTGAAGTAGAAGTAGCACACGACTTGATTACTTTAAGAAATACTCGGTAAGTGACCCCATTATTGGGATTAGGGAATGCAAACACATGCAACTCATGATCTATGGACCTATCATTAAAACCATTATAGGAGTGGTCTCCAGTCCGGACAAAATTGGATGTGAAGTACTTTCCTACACACGATACAGGCGTGCGAGCGTGGATCCTCAGGCAGTTCGCACCTATCCTGAACCCATCATAGTGAGCTAGTTGTCCCTAGCGACGTTCGGAGGTCAGCAAACCTCTAAGTGTCATGCGAGGCATGATCATCGTGTACGTGTCCGTACTCATCATCATAAATGGAGAAGTAACTCGATGTATATGTACACACAAAATGGATGAGGTTCCTATAACTTTCATCTTTAAATCATTTTTATGACACAACCTTATACATCATTCACACGTTACCTAGGTAACATGCAAACATTAGCCTTCATACGTTCATCATCATTAAAATCAATTAGGATTATGTCTTAAAAAACTCATCGTTATAATGCATCATGACATTTAATACATGCACATCATCTTAATATAGAAGATCATCATATTAAGTCATTTCATCATCATACAACTTATATCAGCATGTTTTCATGCATCCTCATTATCATGTCATCATATCTTGTACATCATCACATCATCATTTAACATCATTATATAACATTATCACATCATCATATAATATCATCAAATTATCATATAACGTCATCACATCATCATATAATGAATGATAGTCATTATATAATTGATTAAAAATAAAAAAAAAAAAGTAAAATGTAAAACATGACATGACTACTGACCTCTCCAAATAATGAATTTCTTTTTCACTTGAAATAAATCTGCCAAAATCTTTTCTTTCCGTTCTTTTGTAGTAATGAATGATGGCCGTGTGAGAAGGAGTAGAAGGAGTTGGTCGAGTATTTTAGGGGAGGAATGGTGTGAGAGTTTGGCATAGAGATGAGATTAGTTATTATTAATTAATTAAATATTATTTATTTATTTTTTATTGTTGTTACACGAAAAAATGCAATCACTGCACTCATGGTTCATGGTGGGACCTATCTTTTCGTGACTGTTTTTTGGGCTCTAATTTCTCTTTCGAGTATGGTTGGATGTGTAGTACTTTTCTACACATGGTTCACGCACACGGACATGAACCCAATAGGTGAACATGACATACCCCTAGGCTTCATTACGGGTAGCGCACGCTCATGCTATCGAAAAGTGACAAGAAAAGGAGTGTGTACCGTATCATGGTTTACGTATTTGTACAAAATATACTATGCTCGCGACATACAACATGTGTTCCGTAGTTCAAAAAACATAGTACATGATCATGATGCACATCATACTTTCTTTCATTTCATAATATAACTCTCCTATGAGACATCTATAAGTACACGTGACATCACTTTCAATATTATCCTACATAGCTCAAAGATATCTCATAGGCATAGCATAAATATGGTATCATAACATACTAGAAGTATATGCATGAAAATACTCATATCACCACATAAACATAGGACAACATATCATAACATTAGACCATGACACGTAAATTGGTCACAGAGTTCGTGACATTCATACATCACTCAAATTATCCAACCAAACTCATAGGTGTTCCAATAGCAAGACCACATACTTATTTGGTTTAAGCTGAAGTCACTATATTTGATCATTACTGTAGGAAAGGGTTCAAAATAGTAAAATGGAGCCCAAAATAGGTAATATGAGCCAAATACGTCAAGGGGGAGCTACCATCGCGTCAAGCACAGTTAAGCCAAGCCAAGTCGAGCAAAAGTCGAAAGAGGGCACTAGTCGTGTTTTCAGGTTGTGTTAAGGAAGTAGGTCGATTGTGGGAACGTGAGGGTCTCGATTCATAGTTCAATTCGAGTCGGGTTGTTGACGGGTCAAAGTGAGGTGCGAGTTGTAAGTTCGTTGGGGTTCTAGGCTACACTCACATATTGTGAGCTGGGTCATGGAGTCTGGGCTCAGGGTGTGATGTGACTTGGGTGGCTGGATCTTGGTCAAAAGCGTTTGTGGACTGAGCGCGAACCCGACATGGACTAAACAAGTAAATATCTTGAATAATCATGAAGAATATTTGTGTAATAAATATCTTGAATAATCTTTTGGTTCTCCACCTCCAAAAAGACAAGATCTCAATCTCTATCCGTCTTATTCGTTATGGATTTGAGTGACTCGAACAAAATACTAAGACTTATGAAAGACACTCGAGAAAAAATCCCAAAAAAAATTAAAAAATGATAAGTATATATATATATATATATATATATACCGTGAAAGTTCTTCATTTATAATCATTTATACAATCAAATAAATTACAAATAATATGGAAAGAACAATAAATGGATACAAAATATTTGCCTATGGTAAATATGATAACTATGGTAAGTCGTAATAGAAGACGATATTTGCCTATAATAAAGAGTCAAATATGATACACAGGTAAACCGTAATGAAATGCTAAATATCATACAAGATATTTGCCTATAATAAACGGTTAAGTATGATACAGATATCCTTAACCGTATATATGTGTAATACATTAATAATTATATTTAACGTATATTTTCTTTCCTATAATGTATCTATTAATTTAAATTTTTTTCAATTCCGGCAAGGTAGCTGATGTGACTCTTAGAGTTCGATATTGTGTACGTCACCCAGAAACCCTAAATGAATAAAGCAAAGGGGTAGGAAATAGCATGCCACCTATGGAACGTCCCGTGACTATGAGCTTGATTTGATTAGTAAAGGAACGTATTTTTGGACGAAGCTATTAATTTTTTTTTAATCAATTAATTTTCATGGGTTGACTCCACACATCACTCACACTAATACAAAACAAGAGGTACTTAGCATTGTATTTTCTCAATTACTATTAATTGTAACTTGATAAGGTTGTACTAAAAACTATTTCATAGTATTGAAATAGTTAAACTAACATCTTCAAGGTAGAGCCCATCAATTGCGTTGGAGGAATATGTCGAGCGCCTTTTTAACCGTTGCATCGTGTCTCTCTAGCATAGGACCAATAGAACCTATTCTTTTCTTCATTACACTCGAGCTAGTAGAGGATGAGCTACATGGTAGGAGGATGAGTGTTAGAAGTGGAGTCGATTTGGAATTCATGTGCGATCACATGCATAGTGTCACGACACTTATTTAACCCAGCGAACAAGTCAATTGTGAGAAATTCAAACTTTGCGAACAACCTCGGTGTATGCTCGAGCGTCTAGTCACGTTTGTGAGAAATGTTTTAGAAAACGCGAGCAAGTAAATACGTTAGAAAACAGTTTGAAAGAAAGCAATATTATAAGCTAAAAGTGACAAGACAACAACGACTTTGATAGCATATAACCTAGGTAGGAAGAAGTGACAACTAGTCATATCTCTCTATAGTATATTTTGGAGTATTCTAGCGCTGGTGGGTGTAGACATGATTTTGGTGAACGACTATACACCTTATATTGACACAACATGAAATAATAAAAGTCTATCTAAGATGAAGGCATGTAAATGGAGTTTGGAACGAGCATGCGACCATGGATAACACGTTCTGGATAAGTATGACCGGGACATATGACATGCAGCCATAGACAACACGCTTTGGACAAACATGACCGTGACACATAAGAACTATCTTACACGTCTGGACAAGAAAGTAAATATCCTATAGAGAAAATTAAGCAAAAGTACGAAAGAACATCGAGATGAAGTCGTTAAATGAACCAATTCTAATTTGTCCAAGTCAAGAGAGTTGCTTTCTTTCACTATTTGATATATTTCCTTCCAAAATTTTGATATGAGTAAGGAGAGAAGCTTAGCCTACAAGACTACGAGTGGTCGAGATTGCTCCATGAGATAAATAATAATACTCTCAACTTACAAAAATTTATAAAAAGAAATTAAGTAATAACTCACGGGTCAGTAGTGTATGGATAAGTTTGGGGTCTTGTCTGGTAACATTATTCATACCACTTGTCACAATCGCTCTTTTTTTGGCAGCGGACTTGCGATTATGTGACACTCACTTCTTAGCAACAAGTGAGTTAAGCCAATTCGTTTGCGCGTCGCCTACGACCAAACGTATGCTCGAACCTCTTGCCTGATTTAAGAAGAAGGTTTTAGAAAACGGGGACAGAGAGATTTTCGAAAGAGAGTTTGAAAGCAAGATTTAGTTAGAGATTGAAAACGGTGTTATATAGCATGCAAGCACAGGCAACAACAACAGCTTAACAGTATATAACTATTCGGGTAAAGAGAAGTTGACTAGACTCACTTTGTAATTGTTACAAATGCTTTGATCGAATTCGTTCATGTTGAGATGTGAGTCGGGGTATTTTATACAATGAATTTGTGTAAGACTGAATTATAAAATATTTAATCTTTATTTATAAATCCGTTAATTGGGAAGATAAATATTTTACAAAATGATTATATGCGACTCAATCTTAATCCTGAATGAGTGAACTCTCGTTGTCTGTGAGGGCTTGACGTCAGTAGATGAATATTCTAAGTGCTGATATCGGGACTTAACAATATGCCCCATCCTTGTGGCTCCTACATGTGCAATGTTTTATGATTGTTTGACGTGTATTATGCTATGTCATGGAACTATGTTATGTTATCGTTGTTATTTGATGCATGAATCTCCATGTAACACGTAATGTAAATTATGTTAATACGTACGTCCTATGTCTATGAGATATTAGAAAATCATGAATAATGTGACGAGTATCATGTACGTCTCATAGGAAAGCTATGTTAGGAAAGGAAGGGAGATATGACTAACGTCGTGAATTATGCAATGTTTTAATGTTATGGGATCTCATGCATTTTGTTTGACACGTGCATCTAGATACATTCCTGTTATATTAAGTACGAATCAGTACCATAAAATATTTATGCTCGTCATGATATTATGCAAGCATTTTTCCTCCGTGGTGTCGAGCAACATGATCGTGTGTCAACCTGATGAGCTAGGCCCATGGAGTATGTATACGAGCCACCTAGTGGGCCCATGTGCACGTGTGTGGACCGTGTGTAGAGAAGGAGTACACATCTAACCGCGACTCATATCCTTATCTTTTTTATCGAGAAACTCTCGAGTCAACAACTTAATCCAAATTAATTTTTTTTTTTTTTAACTAAAACCATTTTGATGACTTGATTTAGATAGTCAAAATGAATGAATTCTCGAATTATATAAACATCCTAACCCGTCTCTAACCCGTCTCATGAGCATCTCTACGCCGATCATGACGTAAAGAAAATGAAGCCGGGTTGCGTGTTGAGTGGTTTTGTAATGAGAGATCTCAAACGGTCCGCATCCAATTGAAACCACACATATCCATAATTAAAAGCAGTGTGGTTACGTTCAACAAATTGTCCTATCCATTTCTTTTCAACCCTAATAAATAATAAATAATTATAATTATCAACTAATATTTAGTTGAATTTAATGTATTATTAATTATTATTATAACATAAACGGTGTATAATTATTATTATACTTTATGAAATGAGTTTTTATCTAATTTGGCGTTTTAAAATTTCAAAGCACCACGTTGAATTCACTTAGAAATAAAGGTAAAAAGGAGTGAGTATAAAATTATACTAAGTAAGAATAAAAATCAAAGGTATAAACTCAACGTAGAATTTTGGCGATTGTCGGAATTCTCACGTCCTCAATTGAGACCACGCTCCCTCATTTCTCACACCGCTCCCACCTGCCCCTTCAATCACAGACACCTGCAAGGAGAACGTCAAGAGAGAAATGCGAGCTAGAGAGAAACCCGAAACATTTTCTGGCGAGTTTGAACTCATGCACCTGACGCCTAGAACGACCCACCCACGTCGTGAAAGAGATCATCGATGAATGTACGTTCACCTAAGGTATGTTTTTGCGTCTCACCAACGTTCATTGTCGTCGGTAACAAGAGATGATTTTTTATTTCAAGAAATTTTGTAGATCTCACGAGAATTAGAGGGGTCCAATAAAGAGCTAGAGGAGAAAAACGACAAGGAAGAACATCGAAAATAGCCGCGGAGAGGAGAGAAGAAAATTGGAAATTCGCGTTGAGTCGGAAAAAGAAGACGAATTCATCGGATCCGGATCTAGGTCGGACTCGAACCCACAACCCACTACAAATCCACTGATTCGGTCCAACACAGGCTTAGCGGCCCATCCGACTTGCAACTCCTACAGCCTAGAACCTGACAGCACACACTGAAGCCCAATTACCCGAGGCCCAAACCGAATGTTTGGCCCAACACACACAGCTAGCCAAGGTGACTGGCAGCAATCGTGACCCGCGACCCATGACCGCAACCCGTACGCCCGTGCCTCGACCCAAAGTTGCCTGCACACATGTCGGCCTCCTATTTTTCCACATGGCACACCTATAGCGAGCGACTACTTCGGCTCAGTCAACTTAGACGGCTCAGCTCGGCACCACAACTTTAATTCTTGGCTATTCAGCTTGGTAATCCTATTTTAGCCCCATTTCCATCGTTCTGACCCTCCCAAAGCCAATTTTGACCATAACTAAGGTAATTAAGGTCAATACGATGCTTTATTTCAGAATTTCAAGTTGAATTCAATTTAGAATTGTGAAATATTAACAAAAGGAACGAGACCACTTAATAGGAAACGAACTCCTCGATACTTGAAGCAGCTTTCAAGGAATGGGACTAACATATTTAAATTAGGGAGAAGATCGGCTAAGGCCAACCAAGTAAGTGGCCTTACTATAGGATATGTTAGGTAATTGCTTGATGTATGACGACACATGCCCAGTGGCACAGGCACACGCCCTTTATGCTTTATGATTATGATGTATGATAACATGTATGAGTTATATGATGACATTTGATGATGTGTTATGGTGATTATGATATGTTATGATAACGTTGTATGATGATGATGATGCATGATGATATGATGACGTAGATGATGTTATTTCCTTAATTTGACGTTATTTTCCATATTAATGTGAGAAGCACGTTGTCAATGTCATACTGCAGTATGACGATAACTTTGCCTAGGACACAACCCTAGATAACGTTTAAGATGATGATAAGATGGAAAGTAATGCACATATATTACTTATTGTAATATAAGGATGGAACTAGGGTTGTGTCATAAAGATGTTTTAGAGATGAGAAACTATAGGAACCTCATGCATTTCTATATGTACATAAGCATTGGGATACTTCCCCTTTCATGATGATGAGTTTGGATGCGTACACTAGGATGATGAGTATGGACGCGTACGCTAGGATGATGATGGTGATCATGTCGAGCATGACACTCAGGGGTATGCTGCCCTTCGGACTCACTATGGACAGCTAGCTCAACTATGATGAGTCTAGGGGGGTGCGAACCGCTTGGAGATTCACGCTCGCACATGTGGGTCGTGTGTAGGGAAGTACTGCACATCCAATATAGTCCAGACTAGAGGCCACTCCTAGGATGTTTTAATGATAGGTCCCTAGAGCATCATTGCATGTGTTTGCATTTTTACGGCCCCTATAGTGGGGTCACTTACTGATTATTTTTTTAGACACTCAGGTCGTGTGCTACATCATTTTTCAGGTTAAGGCAATACGCCTCTATACGGTTGACGATGACATTGCAATCAGAGACCATGACATGTGCATAGGCTAGTAGCATATTTAATTTCCTAGACTTGCGTTAGAATATGTTGTTATGCATTTCACGTTTTAAATTAATTTTCATTATTGTTTTTAGTTTCATTTCTAAATTATGTTTTGAACATGTAAAACCATGGTGGTGTTTTCAATGATGAAGTTGTTTATTAGAAAATTATGATTTTAATGATGATGTTTTAAGAGTTATATTCCGCATATGAGCTTAGGCTAAGATGACGGTAGCAACTTTAGGTAGCTAAAATCTAGCTTCGTTACAATTAGCATCAAAGCTCTAGGTTATAGATCTTATAGACTAGCCTATGATGTAGGCTTGACACGTTCTATGGTCCCATCGTCGATGCCCCTCACCATTAGGTATTCCTTGTATAAGATAACAAAAAGAAACGCTTTTAAATTGCATACATTTTATTATGTGATATTACTGAATATGATATGATATTTTATGTGTTTAATTAATAATATGATGTTATTGTAGCATGGTGATTGAATTATTACCATGTGCTATGTTGGAATATTGTATAAATTTGTATTATGCATTATATTTCTATTCATATTAACGAGCCTTAGACTTAAAAAATATTATCTTGATTTCTATAATCATGCTACCCAGAGAACGCGAAAGAGGAAGACGAGGAAGGGGATGACCCTCTATTAGAGGTAAGAAAGAGGTGAGGCTGTAGAGAGGCCACCGCGAGAAGGATCAGTAACTAGGATGGATGCAACTCCATCACCACAAGTTGCACTGCTACCACAACTTGCACCACCCCACAAGCCGCACCACCACCTGAAGCTGCATCAACGGCTGGAGTAGGCCCCACTACTAGACTAAAGAGGGAGTCATTCCAGGCCATGATGGTCACCCAACAAGCCAATAGTTCGCAAATTACCAGAGGAGCAAATTGGTTAAGGGACTTAAAATGGTAAGATCCCCGCCCATACCCCAGTATTATGAGAGATCCAATAGAAGTTCATATGTGGATTTCTTCTATGGAGACCATATTTGAGTCTGGGGTTTCTGGATGACCAGAAAGTCTCATGTGTGGCATTTGTATTGCAAAAGGACGCAGAGGTATCGTGGATGGATAATAAGGATAGTATCACCTAGGAGGGGGAGCTATGGAATGAGATCGGTTTAAGGAGACTTCCCTCAAGTAGTACTATCCCAAAGCAGAACGACTTAGGAAAAAACAGGATTTTGCCCATCTGACTTAGGGTGGACACTCGGTGGAAAGATAAGATAGAGATTTCATGAGATTAAAGAGGTTTGAACAGAAAATGACCAAGAAATTTTTCTTGGGTCTGGACCCAGAGATTTGCCGCACGGTGGAAGCTATAGACCCAAAAACTTATGAGGAGGCTTTGAGAACTGCCAAAACCTTAGAGAAACCTAGAGATGAGGTATGGCGAGAGCAGCCAATTATTATTGGACGCAAGTGGTCCTATGATCGAGAGACTCAGATTGTCAGCCACCAGCGCGTAGGTGCCGCTATGTCGACCGACCTGCCCAGCAACAAGCTAAGAGACACCCTCCCTGACGTACTGATCGACACCCTAGGAACCAAGATGGGCCAAAGGAAGGGGGGAAATAGGGTGCAGGATTTGTGGGAAGCTGGACGGGGAAAGGTACATGGCTGAGACAATAGCCTATTTTTGATGTGGTCAAGAAGGTCATATCACCATCAACTGCATGGCCAAGGACACCAAAAACTAACCTAACCCACCTACAACTGATCATTAAAAAAGGTGCACATCACAAACTAACACCTTTTCAAATTCTAAAACTTGGAACAAGGATAGTTTTGTGAATAGAAATGAATCAATGTCACCAAAAGAAAAGTTTGTGATTGCTAAAAGGGTGGAGGCTGAGAGTTCCAATTGTAAAAAGAATGAAGCTTCAAAGACGGTACAGGGGAAGTCTAGTTCTATTCAATGTTGGAAGTGCAAAGGGTTTGGACACATGAGCAAAGAGTGTGTTAATAAAAAAGTTATGGTGATAAGGAATGGTATACTTGATTCAGATGATGAATGTGAGGATCATGATTCACAGCTTGTGGAAGAAATCGCAGCATAGGATGATGAGTATGTTGAAGAAGATAATTCCATATCTTTGATCACAATAAGGGTACTCAATGTTCAAATCAAGGAAGAGAAATTTGAAGATCAAAGGGAAAACTTATTCCACACAAGATGTTTGATCAAAGGAAACCCATGCAGCTTGGTGATTGATAGTGGAAGTTGCACAAATGTGGTAAGCAACTTCCTTGTAAAAAGACTTTAACTTTCTGTTCATCCACATCTAAAACCGTACAAACTTCAATGGTTGACAAACAATGAAGGAATTAAGGTGAACTCCCAAGCTCTGATTTCTTTTACTCTTGGAAGATATAAAGATGAAGTCCTTTGTGATGTACCAATGCATGCGGGGGACATCTTGTTCGGCCGACCTTTGCAATATGATAGAAAGGTAACATTTGATGGTTTGATGAATAAGTATACTTTTACTTTGTGTGGGAAGAAATTTACTTCTGTTGTCTCCCTATGAAGTGCATTGTGACCAATTGAAATTAGAGAAGAAAAGAAAAGAATATGAAGAACAACAGTGGAGAGAAGAAACTAAGGTAAAAGAGAGATAAGTGTGAAAAAAAAGAGAAAAGTGAGGGGCAAAGGATGAGTGAAAGCCAAGAAAGAAAAAAGAAGGTGAGAAAAAAGTGAGAAAAAAAAAATATTAGTAGAGAAAAAAAAACAATATTCAGTTCTTGTTCGGAAATAATGAAGAATTTGATTTGAGGACAAATCCTTTTAAAGAAAAGGGGGATTGATATGAATCCAACGACTAATCACTTCCATATACCCGAACGAGCAATTACAAGAAGCAATACAAAGAAGATTCAAGTATCAAATCAAGAAAATAATAGAGTGGCTGACATTGGAAAGTGATTAGAAGACTTACCATTGGTAGTTGAATTACCCATTAAGACAATTTATGAATGCCTTATTTTCTTCGATTTGTATTTAATATCATTTATTAGTGATTTGTAGTTGGTGGTTGAACTTTATTATGTTAGGGTTATCTTGTGGGCCTATTTAAAGACATGTAATATTCAATGTTTGGGGATGAGAAGAATTGTTGAATACAGACAAAATCTTTGTGTTTTCTTGATACTTTTTTTGGTTTTATTATTTTTCAAACCTTGCTTTAGGTTTGATGTTTAAACCGATTCATTGAATTAGTTTTGATCAAGCTAATTCTGGAGTGAATTGTCTTGGTATCTAAGAGTGACCATCATAGATTCCAAGTTCGATCTAAGAGTCATTCATCTTCTAACCAGCTCTTGGTTGGAATCAATCCATTAAGTTAACTTTTTCTGTGAACGTTTTGCAAGGATTCTAGAAGGACCTGTAGCTTTGCAAATTCCAGCATTGTAGACGCTCAGCATTGTAGGTCATATCACCATCAACTGCACGGCCAAGGACACAAAAAACTAACCTAACCCACCTAGAGTAGTGGAAGAGGCAGACAAACCGTTGCAAATTCGTGCTCAAGCTAGGGCATATGCGTCCACCAACAGAGACACTTGGAGCTTCGACACCGTGGTGACCGGTACACTACCCATTTTAGGTCATTATGCTTTACAATATTTTATTTGGGCTCTACACACTCTTTTATATGTGTTCCTTTTGTTACAAAAATAAGGTTCGAATTAGAACCTTTATTGCATGTATTGTTTGTAAGTACCCCTACGGGGGTAGACTTAGTAGTTAAGGATAGAGTAGAAGATGGCCAAGTAACTGTAGCCGATTGAACCCTAAGCGTAGACCTGATATTAGTTAGCATGAAAGAATTCGATGTAATACTAGGCATGAATTGGTTAGTTGAAAACCACACTAGTATAGACTGCCGTAAAAAGGAAGTTATATTCTCACCACTGTCAGGACCCAACTTTAAGTTTAAGGGTACATGCATCGGACCTACTCCAAAATTAGTCTCAATGATGAAAGATAAGAGGCTAGTTCAACAAGGGGGTTGAGCTATATTAGCATGTGTCATAGATGTAAGAGGAAAGGAAAAGATCCTAGATACTGTACCAGTAGTGAACGAATTTTCAGACCTCTTTCTGGAAGACCTACCAGGAATACCCTCTTCCCGAGCTATAGACTTTGCTATAGAACTAGAACCGGAAATTGAGCCTATTTCCATGGCACCAGTAGAGTTGAAAGAACTCAAGGCACAGTTAAAAGACATACTGAACAAAGGCTTCATTTGACCTAGCATATCCCCTTGGGGTGCACCAATGTTGTTTGTCAAAAAGAAGGATGGATCAATTATAGAGAACTAAATAAGAGGACGATAAAGAACAAGTACCTCCTCCCCCTCGCATAGAACCTATTTGACCAACTTAGGGAGGCGAAGGTATTCTCCAAGATAGATCTTTGGTTAGGGTACTACCAAATCAAGATTAAAGAAGGGGATGTACCAAAACTAGTGTTTAGGACAAGATAAGGTCAATTACAAGTTTGTAGTGATGTTGTTTGGGCTCAACAACGCCCCAACTGTGTTTATGAAATTAATTAACCAAGTGTTCAAGAACTATCTAGACACGTTCATTATCGTGTTCATAGAAGACATCCTAGTATACTAAAAAAAGGACCAAGAATACTTCCGAAAAGTCCTGACAACCCTAAGAGTGAACAAGTTGTACGTCAAGTTCTCCAAGTGCGAATTTTCGCTGCGACAAGTCTTGTTCTTTAGACACGTGGTATCAAAAGACGGAATATTCGTAGACCCCACCAACAATCAAAGCGCTTACCAAGTGGGAACGCCTAATTACAGTTATAGAGGTGTGAAGTTTTCTAGGATTAACGGGGTACTATCAAAGATTCGTGCAAGACTTGGCTAAGATAGCATTGCCACTTACATAGCTAACGAGGAAGGACGTACCATTTACATGGAGTGATGCATGTGAGGCAAGCTTCCAAGACCTAAAACAAAGATTGGTAACAACCCCAGTTCTCACAGTCCCAAAGAGTTCAGAGGGGTACGTGATCTATAACGATGTTTCTAAGAAAGGACTAGGATGTGTGTTGATGCAACATGACAAAGTCATTGCATACACATCTCATCAACTAAATTAATACAAGAAGAACTATCCTATACATGACCTAGAGTTGACCGCAGTAGTGTTCGCATTAAAAAATTTGGCGACACTACCTATATGGAGAAAAATCCCAAATCTATGCCAACCACAAGAGTTTGAAATATTTCTTCACCAAGAAAGAGCTAAACATGAGGCAACGAAAGAACTGGTGAAAGACTACAATATAGACATCCATTACCACCCTTGAAAGACAAATGTGGTTGTTGATGCCCTAAGTCGAATGATGGCCCACTCGTTGGCCCTCAATATTAGCGAGGTACGAGTACAAAGAGATTTTGAGCGAGCTAACATAGTTATAGTGTCTGAAGGAATCATAGCACAGATGGCTCGACTAACAATACAACCCACAATTAGACAAAGAATTATAGATTTCTAACGAGAGGACTCTAGCCTACATAAGATTACGAGCCAACTAGCAGAGGGTCCAATGGAAGGATTCTCAAAATCCTCAGATGACGGACTGATGTGTCAAGGACGCCTATGTGTCTTAGCAATAGAGAAGTTAAGAAAAGAGATATTGATGGATGCTCATAACTCGCCATTTTCTATGCATACAGGCAGTACTAAGATGTACGAAGATTAGCAACAACACTTCTGGTGGCGAAATATGAAGAAAGACGTAGCAGAGTATGTGAGCAAGTGCTTAGTATGTCAACAAGTAAAAGCTCCTAGACAAAAAAATGGTGGGGATGTTGCAACCCCTGAGCATACCAAAGTGGAAGTGGGAAAATATAGCCATGGACTTCATAGTAAGACTACCCAAAACGCTAAAAGGCTACATAGTAATCTGGGTAATTACCGATAGATTGACAAAATCGGCACACTTCCTATTAGGATAAACAACATATACAATTGACACCTGGGTTCAATTGTATGTGAAAGAGATAATAAGATTGCATGGAGTCCCAGTGTCAATAGTATCCGATCGAGACCCACACTTTACGTCGGTAGTTGGTGGGACCTTAAGAAAGCGTTGAGTACTCGCCTCGACTTCATCACTGCCTTCCACCCTCAAACGGATGAGCAAATGAAGCATTTAAAAATCAAATTCTAGAGGACATGCCATGCACTTGCATACTAGACTTCAAGGGAAGCTAGGATTCCAAACTACACCTGATAGAATTTTTGTACAACAAAAACTTCTAGGCAACCATCAGGATGACACCGTTCGAGGCCTCATATGAAAAACGATGTAAATCCCCATTATGCTGGGATGAAATAGGCGATAGAGAATTTTTTGGACCCAAATTAGTTCAAGTCACCAATGAGTCCGTTCAAATAATCAGACGGAGGATGCATACCACTCAAAGTAGACAGAAAAGTTACGCTGGCGTAAGACGTAGGAGCTTAGAGTTTGAAAATAGGAGACCTAGTATTCCTGAAAGTGGCACCAATGAAAGGTGTCTTGAGGTTCGGGTGTAAGGAAAAATTGAGCCATCGATTCATTAGACCCTTCAAAATTCTTGAGCAAATTGGTCCAGTGGCATATAGACTAGCCCTGCCGCCCTCCCTCTCAGGCGTACACAATGTATTTGACGTGTCAATGCTGAGGAAATACATGATGGACCCTATCCACATAATAGACTACAAACCCCTTCAGCTTAATAAAGACTTCAGTTATGAAGAAAAGCCCATAAGAATCCTAGCTCGCGAAGTAAAAGCCCTACGCAATTGAGATATTGTCTCCGTTGAGGTGCTATGACAAAACCATCACACTGAGGAAGCTACGTGGGAGTGTGTGAACGAAATAACAGAAAAATATCCTGAATTAGTGCAGGAGTAAAAGAAAACTCAGCGTAGTCGCTAGAAAATTCGAGAATTCTGGCGACCATTGAAATTCTCGCGTCCTCAACCGAGATCATGCTCCCTAACTCCCCATACCGCTCCCACTTACCCCTTCTGCCACAGACATCTGCAAGGGGAATGTCAAGAGAGAAAAATTAGAGAGAAACACGAGCTAGAGAGAAACTAAAAGCATTTTTCAACGAGTTTGAACCCACGCACTTAATGCTTAGAACAACTAACCCACGCCGCAAAAGAGATCTTTGACGATTGTACGTTCACCTAAGGTACGTTTTCTCATCTCACCAACGTTCATTGTCATTGGTAAAAAGAGATGAGTTTCCGTTTTAGAAATTCATAGATATGTTATTTTAGGCATTTACTGTTGTAAACACACAAACTAAAGCTTTTAAATGAATTGCATTGACAAATAGATCAATTTAGTTGGCTTTTATAGCCCTACACACTAAAACTTTAGAAAGCATAAAATTAGTCAACTTTAAAAATAGGAAAAACAACCAGCCACTAATTAATTTAGCGGTTCTACCCATCCCAGAGAAGTGGACATCAACCCTATAGAAAAGGTCTAGTATGACCATCTTTAACAATTTCTCCCCTAAACTGATTGCAGTGATGCTTTCAGTTTACTCGTAGTACTACACACATACCCATTGACTCACGTAGTTTTATGAATGCATCCAACTTCAGTGGCTTTGTCATAATATCTACAACTTGTTCTTGTGTGACACAATGCTTCAACTCAATAACTCCATCTCTTGTCAAATCAAGCAAGAAATGAAACCTCAGATCAATGTGTTTGCTACGTCCATGCATGACTGGATTCTTGGGTAGCTTAATAGTGGAACTGTTATCACATAACATAGAGATACACTTGTCTTGAACATGACCAAGTTTTTCCAAAACTCTCCTCATCCACACCCCTTGATAAGCACAAGAGCGGCTGTTAAATAAAAGCCATGCCTTATTTAGTTAGGTTTGTAAAACATCTGAATTCAGGCGAATGGAGGAGCGTGATTCTAGGGGCCATTGTTTTGGCAATTTGGGCGAAGTCTTGGTCCAGTTCTTCTATTTTTGTATAATTGGTTTTTCTATTTTTGTAATTAGATTTGTTATTTAAACCGTTCAACAGAAGTAAAATAAGATATCGAGTCTTCAGCAAATGTGAGTGAATCTCTCTCCCTCTCTCCTTTTACTTCGGCTAATTTTTTCTTTTGAAGAAACCTTCGGCCTATTTTTCGTCGACATTGTTCTCCGAATTGCCAGAGTCAACAAGTGGTATCAGAGCCTCGTTGAAGCGATCGGTAGTATACCATCACAGGAGAGCCAACCTATCAACAATCAAGTTGAATAGCTCAATTGGTTAGAGTGTCGACCTAACAACACACAGGTCTTAGGTTCGAGTAGAAGAAAATGCAGAGTGCGAAAATAAACACATCGTGGGGTCCATCCCGAGCAGGCTCGCTCACTCCTCCACGCCGTCGTCAAGTGCCGGCATCTCCATCACCACCACGAAGAGGCAGATGCCGTGATGATGGGCGTCGAGTTGTCGTTGAGCGAGTGATCAGGGAGACAACAACAATTGTCTTCGTTCAGTACTCGATGTTGACAAAGGTCCAACTACAACGAGTGGGCCTTGTTGATGCGCGTCAACCTACAGGCCCAAGGGTTATGGGGCACGCTGTCGAGCCAGAGGAAGGAGAAACAATTGAGTACCGGGAGGATCGGCTGGCGGCTGGCGTTCGCCGCCATATTACAATCTGTGCCCCCAGAGATGCTGGCGTCTCTTTCCACCAAGCGCACCGCACACAAATTGGCCTTGGAGGGAATCAAATCCCGTTGGGTCAGTGTACAGCGAGTGCGAGAATCCAACATCGAGCAGCTGCGGAAGGAGCTCTCGGAGATCTGCTTTAAGGACGACAAATCTGTCAATGATTTTTCAATGCGGATCACGGGGCTTGCCAACGGCATCACCACCCTCGGTGGTGAGACAGAAATCGTGAAGAAGATGTTGCAGGTACGCCTAAAGCACGGGGCTTGCCAACGGCATCACCACCCTCGGTGGTGAGACAGAAATCGTGAAGAAGATGTTGCAGGTACGCCTAAAGCTCCGCGACAACACCGGCGAGAGCAACGGGTCCTCCTCCAGTCGCAAAGGCGGTAAGACCAATGGCAGGCCGATCCAATGCTCGAACTGTGGGAAGAGAGAAAGGCGGTAAGACCAATGGCAGGCCGATCCAATGCTCGAACTGTGGGAAGAGAGGACACCTGAGTAGAAATTGCTGGAGCAAGCTCAGGAATAAGGAGAAGGCCTAAAAGGCCCATGTGGCTCAATCCGAGGAGGACGAGCCAGCTCTCTTCATGGTAACTGCATGCGTCTCCATTTCGATTCCAAATCCGACGACGATGTTGAACTCGAGAAAGAGCTCTAGCTGGGGAGCCAATTCAACTGGAGGAGGAGCGAGTGTTCGCTTAGATCGGCGAGAGGGACGAGCAACACGAGCACCGACGATGGATCCTTGACACAGGGGCAACAAACCATATGACCGGGGCTAGATCGAAGGGCGCGGCACCATCCTGTTCGTCAGTAAGGGAGGCGAGCATCGCAAGCTGACCGACGTCTACTTCATCACCGGCGATGGATCCTTGACACAGGGGCAACAAACCATATGACCGGGGCTAGATCGAAGGGCGCGGCACCATCCTGTTCGTCAGTAAGGGAGGCGAGCATCGCAAGCTGACCGACGTGTACTTCATCCCGAGGCTCAAGGCTAACCTTGTGAGCCTGGGTCAACTCGATGAGACAGGTTGCTTCATTTCCATCGAGCGCGGACTACTCAAAATCTGCGATAATCAACGACGGCTGCTCACGCAGGCAAGGCGCACGACAAACCGTCTTTACATCCTGGAGTTAGAGATAGACCAACCTGCCAGCCTCTCGGCCAAGACCGAAGAGGTATCTTGGAGGTGGCACGCAAGGTATGGGCACTTAAACTTTCCTGCCCTAGAAAAGCTACAGAAGGAGTTGGTGCACGGCTTGCCAGAAATCAAAGGCGTGAACAAGCTGTGCGACGGGTGCCTCATCGGCAAACAAAGGCGCACACTCTTTCCGTCTCGAACATCCTACTGAGCCGATGAGCCGTTGGAGCTTGTACACGGCGATATCTGCAGGCCCATCAAGCCGGCAACCCCAGGCGGTAAGAGTCTCTTCCTTCTGTTAGTCGATGACAAAAGATGCGAATGCTGCGCACAGACCGAGGCAGAGAATTCACCTCGGCAAGTTTCAGTAAGTACTGCGACGAGATCGGCATACAACGGCACCTAACGGCACCCTACTCCTCCCAACAGAATGTAGTGGTAGAGCGCCGAAATCAGACCATTGTCGAAACAGCGAGGTCATTGTTGGTGACGGCCGGGATGCCTGGGAGATTCTGGGGAGAGGCAGTAATGACGGCTGTCTATCTCCTCAATCGGTCACCAACCCGAAGCCTCGACGGGAAGTCGCCATATGAGGCCTGGTACAACAAAAAACCAATAGTACATCATTTCCGCGTGTTCGGCTGCGTCGCATACATGAAGGTAACACGTCCCCACCTCACCACGCTCGATCCCAGGGGGCTGAAGGTCGTCTTCATCGGCTACGAACCCGGGAGCAAGGCGTACAGACTCTATGATCCTGTAGGGGGCGAGCTCACGTGTCTCGCGACGTCGTCTTCGACGAAAGCACCTTCTGGCAGTGGAATGACGTGATCGAGGCAGACCGTAATCCAAATCAATTCACGGTGGAGTACCTCGTCACCGAGCCTGAAGAAGGAGGAGCCCAGCATCAGGAGACGTCACCGCCGCCAGCAGGTGCACCACCTGAACCAGTGGAATTCGCAACACCACGGACTGCGGATTCGACGTTGGATGCCGATCACGATACTGATCTGGAGGCTAGGTACCGGAGGATGGATGACCTAGTGGGAGGAGGTGAACCACCTGGACTGGCAGTGCGCGAGCTCAAAGAAGTGGCCGAACTACATGCCATCAGTGCAGATGAACCGAACACCTTCGCCGAAGCAGAAAAGAACCTGTGCTGGCGGAAGGCAATGCAGGAGGAGATGACATCCATCACCGAGAACCAGACGTGGAGTCTGGAGGATATGCCGCCGGGACACCGAGCCATAGGGCTCAAATGGGTCTTCAAACTGAAGCGCAACGAAAAAAGAGAAGTTGTGAAGCACAAGGCTCGTCTGGTGGCGAAGGGCTACGTCCAGAAGCAAGGAGTGGACTTCGAAGAGGTATTTGCGCCAGTAGCAAGGTTAGAATCCGTTCGTTTCTTGCTGGCAATTGCGGCACATTACTCTTGGGAGGTTCACCATATGGACGTAAAGTCTGCTTTCCTTAACGGAGAGTTGAAGGAGACCGTCTATGTTCGACAACCACCTGGCTTCCTGGACAACGACAACCCTAATAAGGTATTGCGCCTGCACAAAGCACTCTACGGGCTTCGACAAGCCCCACGAGCCTGGAACGCGAAGCTCGACAGTACCCTACTGTCACTAAAATTCAAACGTTGTGCCTCTGAGCATGGCATGTACACGTACGGCCACGACAAAAAGCGACTGATCGTGGGAGTGTACGTCGATGACCTCATAATCACTGAAGGCGACGTGGGAGTCCTCGGAAGGTTCAAGAAGGAGATGTCGAAAAACTTCGAGATGAGCGATCTCGGCGTGCTCAGCTACTACCTCGGCATCGAAGTGCAACAGAACTCTTCCGGCATCTCCATCTGCCAAAGTGCATACGCGAGGAAGCTGCTGGACACAACTGGGCTTGTGGACAGTAATCCTACCAGGACGCCAATGGAGGCCCGACTCCAACTTAGGAAGGCCGGCACTACGACGACAGTCGACTCCACCAATTACCGCAGCATTGTCGGGAGTCTGCGCTATCTGATAAACTCTCGTCCTGGTCTTGCTTATTCTGTTGGCTATGTGAGCAGGTTTATGGAAGCACCTAGGGAGGAGCATCTAGTGGCTGTCAAGCGCATCCTGCGCTATGTAGCCGGAACCAGAGGCTGGGGTGTAAGATATTGCGTAGGGAGCGGAAAGGAGAAACTCAAGCTGGTCGGCTACAGTGATAGTGACATGGCCGGTGACGTTGATGATCGTAAGAGCACAAGCGGAATGATCTACTTTCTCTCAGGCGGCGCGATCTGCTGGCAATCAACAAAATAGAAGGTAGTTGCGTTGTCTTCCTGCGAAGCAGAATACATCGCCGCTTCGATGGCAGCAACACAAGGGATCTGGCTTGCACGACTAATGGAAGAACTCATCGGGAGAGAAAGCAATCCACCAATGCTATACGTAGACAACAAAGCTACGATCTCCCTGATCAAAAATCCAGTTTTGCACGACCGGAGCAAGCATATAGAAATCAGATTCCACTACATTTGAGAATGTGCAGATCGAGGGCTCATCAAGATTGATTTCATCCGAACAGAGGAACAACTTGGAGACATTTTCACCAAGTCCCTGGCGCGGGTGAAATTCGAAGAACTACGCTCAAAGATCGGAGTTCAAATAATAAGGTACAGCTTTTAGGAGGAGATTGTTAAATAAAAGCCATGCCTTATTTAGTTAGGTTTGTAAAACATTTGAATTCATGCGAATGGAGGAGCGTGATTCTAGGGGCCATTGTTTTGGCAATTTGGGCGAAGTCTTCGTCCACTTCTTCTATTTTTGTATAATTGGTTTTTCTATTTTTGTAATTAGATTTGTTATTTAAACCGTTCAACTGAAGTAAAATAAGATATCGAGTCTTCAGCAAATGTGAGTGAATCTCTCTCCCTCTCTCCTTTTACTTCCGCTAATTTTTTCTTTCGAAGAAACCTTCGGCCTATTTTTCGTTGACATTATCCTCCGAATTGGCAGAGTCAACAGCGGCTGCCACAAATTTCTCTTCAGTGGTGGACAACGTAACTACAGGTTATTTTTTAGAGGACAAAGACACCGCTCCATCACTGAGTAAGAACACATAGCCAGAAGGGTTTTTCCTGTCATCTCTATCTCCTGCATAATCATTGTTAGTATATGCTATCAACTCTCCATTACCCCTTTTCCGATAAAGGATTCCCAAATCTATAGTACCTTTTAAGTATCTCAACACTCTTTTTGCAGCTTGCAAATGCAACTCTGTTGGACTTGCCATAAATCTACTCATTAGAGACACTACATACATTAAATCCGGCGTTGTTGCAGTTATACATAAGGCTTCCAATCAATTGTTTATACATGGTAGCATTGATCTTGGCTCCTTCATCCTCTGTTAGTCTAACCCAAGGAACAATAGGGTTTTTCACACAATTACTTTTTTCCATCCTAAACTTCTCCAAAACTTCTTTTGCATACTTTCTCTCACTAATATAAATGCCTTCATGATTTTGTAAAATCTCTACACCGAGAAAATATTTCATTTTTCCCAAATCAGTCATTTCAAATTAAGTTTTATAGAATTCTTGAACTTAACAAACATGCTCTCATCATTACCAGTAAAAATTAGATCGTCAACATATAGACTAATAATCAAAATTTTACCTCCATCTCCTCTTTGTATGAATAAAGTATGATCACAGTTGCACCTCTCAAATCCTTCTTTGACAAAATGTGACTCAATTCGACTGTACCATGCATGTGGGGCTTGCTTAAGACCATATAATGCCTTCTTCAATTTGTGTAACTTGTATTCTTGACATTTTTTCTCATAACCTTGTGGTTGCTCAACAAAAATAGTTTCTTTTAATTCTCCATATACAAAAGCACTTTTCACGTCAAGCTGATACACATTCCAACTATTCCGAGCTGCTAAAATAATTATTATTCGAATAGGTGCAAACACCTCGGTATAGTCTATACCATGTTGTTGTGCATAACCTTTTGCTACCAACCTAGCCTTATACTTGTCACCATTTTCATTGAGTTTTGTTTTGAAAACCCACTTTACTCCAATCTTCTGCATTCCTTTAGGCAAATCTGTCAACTCCCAAGTCTCATTTCGTTTGATGACTTCTATCTCCAAGTCCATTGCAGCTCTCCATTTTGAATTTTGAACAGCTTTTTCAAAGGTAGTCGGATCTGTAGTTGAGGTTAATAGAACTAAATTGTTGTGCTCAACTTCTCAGAAAATTCTCCCCCGCTCACATAATCTTTCATCCATAATGGTGCTCTTCTGTTCCTCACTTCGGGAGTGCTTTCTTCAGATGTTGAGGAATTTGATTCAGATGACTCACGGGAAGATATATTAACTTCCCCTTCTTCTTCTACTATCATCTCCTCTTCAAATTATTCCTCACTTTGGTCATGTTCGCTTCCTTCTATATTACTATCTTCCCATTTGAGGGTATCAAGTCTAGCTTCTTCATTAGTTTTTCCCCAATCCAGCATTTGTTTCTTAAAAAATCACATCTCTGCTTACAACTATCTTCTTGGACACTTGATCATAGAGTTTATATGCTTTAGACTCTTCATTCATCCCTTGATGCACACACTGAAAACTTTTATCATCTAACTTCTTTCTCTTACCATCTAATACATGAATATGCCCAATGCATCAAAAAACTCGAAAATAATCAACATTAGGTTTTACGCCACTCCAAGCCTCCTCAAGAGTCATATCTTTCATTACCACTATAAGACTTCTGTTAAGCACGTGCATTGTCTAGTTTACTACTTCTGGCCAGAAATTCTTTGGAACTTGCTTCTCTGATAATATACTTCTAACCATGTTCATAATTATTCTATTTTTGCGCTCAGCTACACCATTTTGTTGGGGAGTGTAGACTGCAGTAAGTTGTCTACTGATACCATTAATTTTGCAAAAATTGTTGAACTCATGAGAGGTGAACTCTCCACTCCTATCTGTGTTGTGCGTAGACAACGAATAAAATCTCCAGTCTCTTTCTCAACAAGTTTTTTGAAATTCTTGAAGATTGTAAAGGCTTCAAAATTTTCAGTAAGAAAATATATCCACACCTTGCGGCTGTAATCATTAATAAATTATAAAATACCTCTTCTTACTGTTGGAAAGAGGTTTGATGGGTCCACAAATGTCTGCATGTACCAGTTGCAGTCTTTGTGTTGCTCTCCATAAACTTCTCTTTGGAAATGCATCCCTATGTTGCTTTCCCACCATGCAATCAGTGCATATTTTAGATGATGCTTTCAATTCGGATAACCCTCTCACCATTTGCTTATATTGCAATGTTCTCAAATCTTTGAAGCCTAAGTGCCCATATCTTCGGCACCCTCTCACCATTGGCATGATTCTTGCAAGTAATATGAACATCCTATTTGCAGACATTATTGTTTGCATAATAAGCCTCTTCTTGGGATGATAGATTTTGCATTCTCCATGTTGTATTAAAATAGATACACCTCTTTCTTGCAATTGTCCAAGACTTGATTACCTGAGTGACTCCAGCAACTTGCAATCTAATGTTACCTTTTCCCAACACCGCCATCTTGAAATTATTTCCAAGCTTTACAGATTGTCGGCCTCGTCAAAATCTGAGAACCATTCCTTGTTTGCACACATATGGTTGCTACACCCCGAATCAAGGAACCAAACATCTTTCCTCCTTGATTGATTTAGCTCCACATATGACATCAACAAGATTTCTTCTTCATCCTCAAGCTCAGCATAATTTGCTTCCTTTTCTTATTGAGGACACTCATATCTAAAGTATCCTAACTGATGACACTTATAACATTCAATGGTAGTTTTTGTAGAATAGATGTCTACCTCTTCCTCTTCCTCTACCTCTTCCTCGAAAAACTTCACGAGCTCGATCAACTCCTCTTCCACCGAATCTGGTATCATATGTCACCTTTAGTACTTGTTCATCACTTACACGTCCATTCAGTCTTTGCTCATGTACCAATAAGTTGCTTTGCAATTCATCGATTGTTAAAGTGTCTAAGTTATTAGACTCTTCAATCGAACATATAACATAGTCAAATCTTGAGGTCATTGATCTCAATATTTTTTTTAATAATCACCACTTGTTTCATGTGTTCGCCATGAATTTTCATCTTTTTTTGCAATGGTGAGAGTTCGAGCAAAATATGCATTAACACTCTCACCTTCTTTCATCTGTAGGATTTCAAACTCTTTCCTAAGAGCTTGGAGTTGAGCTCTTTTGACTCTTGTGGAACCCTGGTACTTCTGCTTCATAGAGTCCCAAATTTGTTTTGCAGTATCTCTATTAAGGATCGTTTCCCTAATAGTTCGATTAATGGCTTGGAACAAATAATTCTTAACCTTCAAGTCTTTCAGCTTCTGGTCTGCAACTGTCTTTTGTTGTGCTTCGGTAATCTCTACTCCTTCTGCTGCGGCAGGAATTCCAGTCTCCACCAAAGACCAATATTCCTTTGAACAAAGAAAATTTTCCATAAGCATAGACCAATGATCATAATGACCTTCAAACTTAGGAATTGCCAGTTGAACGAAATTGATTTCAGCTGCTATATTTTGAATCTCTTTCAACTCACTCTTAAAGAAAAAAAAAAAAAAAAAAACTACGGTTTCTTATTCTCACAATGAGACCTTGCGATGTGGCTCTAATACCAAATGTTGTAAACACACAAACTAAAACTTTGAAATCAATTGCATTGACAAACAGATAAACTTGGTTCGCTTTTATAGCCTCATAGACTAACCACTCTAGAAAGCATAAAATTAGCCAACTCTAAAAATAGGAAAAACAACCACCCACTAATTAATTTAGTGGTTCTACCATTCCTAGAGAAGTGAACTGCCCTAGAGAAAAAGTCTAGTATGATCATCTTTAACATCTACAAGCCACAAGACTTCGTGGAAGAGAATCAGAGGGTCCAACAGAGAGTTAAAGGAGGAAAACGACAAGGAAGAACGCCAAAAACAATTGCGGAGAGGAGAGAAGAAAATTGAAAATTTGCGCTGAGTCAGGGGAAGAAGACGAATCCGTCGGATCTAGATCCAAGTCAGACTCAAACCCACAACTCACTGTAAATCCATTGATTCGGTCCAACACACGCTCAGTGACCTATCCAACCCGCAACACTTGCAACTCGAAACTTGACTGCGCACGCCAAAGCCCAATTACTCGAGGCACAACCCACACAGCCATCCCAAGCAACTTGCAGCAGTCGTGAACCGCGACCCATGACCGTGACCAGTACGCCTATGCGTGACCCGCACCTTGACCCAAAGTCGCCTGCACACGTGTTGGCCTCCTATTGTGTCACATGACACACCTGCAGCGAGCAAATCCTTCGATTCAATCGGCTTAGATAGCTTGGCACGGCTCTGCGGCTCAGATTCTTGGCTATTCAGCTCGGTAATCTTATTTTAGGCTACTTTCCACTATTTCGACCCTCCAGAAGCCAATTTTGACACTAATTAAGGTCACTATGATGCTCTATATCACAAGCTAATTTAGAATTGTGAAATACTAACAAAAGGAACGAGACCACCTAATAGGAAACGATCTCAGGCGACACTTGGAGAAGCTTTCGAGGAACGGGAGCTAACGTATTTAAATTAGGGAGAACTTTGGCTAAGGCCAACCAAGTAAGTGGCCTTATCATAGGGCTACACAATGCTTGATGTATGACGACACATGTCAGTGGTACCAGCACGTGCCCTTTATGCTTTATGATTATGAGGTATAATGTATGACATATGATGTAAGATGACATGTATGAGCTATATAATGATGTCTGATGATGTTTTATAATAATTATGATGTGTTATGATAACGTTGTATGATGATGATGATGCATGATGATACGATGACGTAGATGATGTTATTTCCTTACTATGATGTTATTTTCCATATTAAGTTTGAGAAGCATGTTGTGAATGTCATACTGCATTATTACAATAACTTTGCCTAGGACATGACCCTAGATAACGTTAAAGATGATGATAGGATGGAAAGTTAAAGCACATATATTACTTATAGTAATATAAGGATGAAACTAGGGTTTTGTCATAAAGATGTTTTAAAGACGAGAAACTATAGGGATCTCATGTATTTTTGTATGTACATAACATTGAGATACTTCCCCTTTTATGATGATAAGTATGGATGCGTACGCTTCGATGATGATGGTGATCATGTCGAGCATAACACTCAAGGGTTTTTTGACCTTCGGACGTTGCTACAGACAGATAAGGAAGTACTGCACATCCAATATAGTCCGGACTTGAGGCCACCCCTCGGATGTTTTAATGATAGGTCCCTAGAGCATCATTGCATGTGTTTGCATTTTTACGGCCCTTATAGTTGGATCACTTACTGAGTATTCTTTAAAATACTCAGGCTGTGTGATACGTCATTTTCAGGTAAAGGCAAGGCGCCCCTTTACGGTTGACGACGACATTGCAATCAGAGAGCATGACAAGTACATAGGCTAGTAGCATATTTAATTTCCTAGGCTTAGGTTAGAATAAGTTGTTATGCATTTCACATTTTAAATTAATTTCATTATTGGTTTTAGTTTCATTTCTGAATTATGTTTTGAACACGTAAGACCATGGCGGTATTTTCAATGATGAAGTTATGTTTATTCTGAAATTATGGTTTTAATGATGATGTTTTAAGAGTTATATTTCGCATATGAGCTTAGGCTAAGATGACGGTAGCGATTTTAGGTAGTTGAAATCTAGGATCGTTACAGTAACGAACCTACTTGTAAGCTCTCATCGCATCCTTGATCTAGCAAGTGACCATAGACTTCTCTTTGGGTTCTATATATACAACCCTTGCTATTCACAGACTTACGTAACTAGTTTTGCCTATGCAGCGGTTGTTCGGTGTCCTAGGTTGAGGTGCTACCTCAAAAGAAATCTCTAGTGGGAAGAATATAGTGTATGCTAGCCTGCTCGTCATCTATGGGAGATTAGCTGGCTAACTCTCCCACTGGACCATGTAGTCACCCTGGGTTAGGGGAGTGACTCAATGTACTTGCTAGCTACTAAGATTACCAGTGTGATTCTATGCCCCATTTCCTCCATTTCATTACATCCTCGTTTTCTCTTCTCCTTCCCATATAAACAATCTCCTAAATACATCATTTTTCATATTTTAATTCATTCTCCTCTCTTTACTTCTCCATCTCCATACCATCCTTTCTTTATCCCTAGCAAGCGTCAATTTGGAGTATAAGAAAGAAAGAAGATGGAAGAATCGAGTTTGAAGTTAGCTTTGGATCTAAACCTCGACGAGTAGAATCAAACAAATATCAACTCAAGAAATTTAGTGACGTCGATTTAGGCCAACCAAGTAGCTTACTATTGGCTAGATTGAATGACTTGTTTGTTGTATGAAAGATATGTGCCATGTTGCCTCTACACGTGTCATGTTTTATGATTGTATGATGTGTTTTATGCTATGTTTAAGCTATGAAATATGTTATGCCACATACAAGCTATGTTATGAAATCATATATACTATGCTATAACTGTTGTAAATTGTCATAAGTTTTGATTTGATTTCGAGATCTTATGACAAGGTGGAGATTACTATGCTATATCTGTTGTAAATTGTCATAAGTTTTGATTTGATTTTGAGATCTTATGAGAGATTGTTGTAAATTTTTATAAGTTTTGATTTGATTTGGTTAGGTTATTTGGATTAGATTTTATTGGGTTATTTGAATTAGATTTGATTGGGTTATTTGGATTAGATTTGATTTGATTGGTTATTTGGATTAGATTTGATTTGGTTATTTGAATTAGATTTAGTCTCAGTCATATCGTAGATTTGATTCTATAATGCTATATAATGAGAGAGTTCTCCCTCCATTCCGAATATCCATTCCTAACAAGTGGTATCGGGATTTGGGAAAGTTTTGGGTGTCACATCGTATTTGTTGAGTGACATATTGGTGAGAGTCTTTGTAGTGTGATAGTGAGGTATTCACATGTAACACTTGGTTTTTTAGTGACTGGTTGCTACCCGTGGATGTAGGGGAACTTCTTCTCTCCGAACCACGTAAATATGTTGGTGTCTCTTTGTGTAATTCAGTTCATTGGTGTTGTGAGTACATTTGTTCCGCTTCCTGCGCACAACAAGTGGTATCAGAGCTTGATTCTGGTATTTGAGGTATTGTGAAAGTTTTGGCCTCATCGACCACTAGACGTGCTCACAATCGTGCTTATGGCAGAATCTCTGGAATTAAATCACGGCGTGGATCGAAATTGTGGAGTTTCAATCTCGAAGTAGAGAAATTTGATGGAACCAATAATTTTGGTGTTTGGCGAGGTGAAGTTAGCGATTTGCTGGTCATGCAAGATCTTGATGCTTCTCTCCAAGACATGATGCCTGAAGACATGACAGAAGCAGAATGGACGAAATTAAATCTGCAAGCTTGCGGAATTATTCGATCTTGTCTTGGTAAGGATCAGAAATATCCATTTATGAAGGTGACCATGGCGAAAGAATTATGGGACAAGCTTGAGGCGAAATATATGCAAAAAAGCGTGGAAAATAAACTCTATTTGAAGAAGAAACTCTTCCGTTTTGACTACAAGGAAGGTATCTCAATGGCTGAGCATTTGGATGATTTTAACAAAATCATCCCTGATTTGCTCAATCTTGATGTTAAGATTGATGACGAAGACAAGGCATTGTTGTTATTAAATTCTTTGCCGGAGTCCTACGAGTTTTTAGTAACCACCCTACTGCATGGAGCCTATGATATTGATTTTGAAGATGTTTCGAATGCCTTGATGAATAATGAGGCACGAAAGAAGGAAAAGGAGGCATATCAAGGTTCTAGCTCAAATGTTCTCACTGCTCGTGAAAGAACTTCTACTTGGAAAAAGAGCGAATGTGGAGAGTCCCGATCAAAGTCGAGAGGTAAATATGGTAATTGGAGAAAACTTGATAAAAATGAGTGTGCATATTGTCGACAGAAAGGCCATTGGAAGAAAGATTGCCCGATCTTAAAAGAGAAAGGGTCGAAGTCCAATGTGGTTAGAGATGACGTCACTGATACAGATAATGCCTTGACGATCTCCTCATCAAGTCAACCAAACCAGTGAATGGATTCTTGATTCTGGGTGCTCCTATCATATGTGTTACAACAGAGAGATGTTTTTGGACTTCAAAGAGTTCAATGGTGGAGTTGTCATATGGGCAATGATAGTACTTGCAAGATGACGGGAATCGGCTCAGTACAAATCAAGATGTTTGACGGGGTTATACAAAAACTCAATGATGTGAGGTATGTCCCTGACTTGAAGAAAAAATTGATTTCCCTTGGCGTTTTGGATGCGAGTGGTTATCGCATAATTTTGGAAGGAGGGAATTTGAAAGTAGCTCGTGGAGCTCTGGTGGCAATTAAAGGAACTAGAAGAGGTAGCTTATACTACCTCAACGGAACCACAATAATTGGGCATGCTACTGTGTCTAGTTCAAAAGAACAAGACATATCGAAATTATGGCACATGAGACTTGGGCATGCTGGTGAGAAGGCGCTTCAGACATTGGTGAACCAAGGAGTTCTTAAGGGTGCCACAACTGGTAAAATTGATTTATGTGAACATTATATATTTGGTAAACAAAAAAAATGTGAAGTTTGGTACAACTATACACCAAACAAAGGGCATTTTGGATTATGTTCACACTGATGTATGGGGTCCCACGAAGAATGTCTCATTGGGAGGAAAGAGGTGGTTTGTCACCTTTATTGATGACTACTCGAGGAGAGTTTGGATATATCCCATGAGGCACAAAAACGAGGTTCTCCAAATCTTCCTAGAGTGGAAGAAAATGGTAGAGAATCAGACGAAAAGGAAAATCAAAAAGCTGAGATCAGACAACGGTGGAGAATATACTTATGATCCATTTCTTAAAGTATGCCGAGATGAAGGGATTGTTCGACACTTCACTGTTCCTGGGAAGCCACAACAAAATGGAGTTGCTGAGAGAATGAACCAGACATTAATAGAGAAGGTTCGATGCATATTGTCTCAAGCAGGATTGAGTAAGGCTTTTTAGGCTGAGGCTCTCAGTTATGCAGTTCACTTGGTGAATCGTTACCTGTTTCTGGAAATGGTGGGAAAACTCCGCTTGAGGTATGGTCAGGTATTCCTGTTAGTGATTATGATAAATTGCATGTGTTTGGGTGTCTTGTTTATTATCATGTGACAGACTCAAAGCTGGATCCTAGAGCAAAAAAGGCCAAGTTTATAGGCTTTAGCAAAGGCGTGAAGGGTTATAGGTTATGGTATCCAGAAACAAGTAAGATTGTTAATAGTCGAGATGTGACATTCGATGAGTCTGGAATATTTTTGCAGAAAATTGAAAATAATGACGAGGGATTGAAGCAGGTAGAGAAGGTGGTGTTCTCTCCTGATATAGTTGCTCCTACTGAAGAACCTATTGATCAGGTAGATAAGAACCTATTGATCAGGTAGATAATAAGTCTGATGTCTTAGAATTGGAGGAGCAAAACCTTGTAAATGAAAAAATGGAGGAGCTTGAGTCTATCGCCAAGAATAGACCACGAAGGGTAATTCGAAAACCTACAAGGTTTAATGATACAATAGCATATGCTTTCTCTATGATCGATGGAATTCCCAACATACGTATTGAGGCTTGAGGTGGTAGCAACCAACTCAGTTATCAACTTGGAGATCTTATGACAAGGTGGAGATCGTTGTAAATTGTCATAAGTTTTGATTTGATTTCGAGATCTTATGACAAGGTGGAGATTGTTGTAAATTGTCATAAGTTTTGATTTGATTTGGTTAGGTTATTTGGATTAGATTTGATTGGGTTATTTGGATTAGATTTGATTGGTTATTTGGATTAGATTTAGTCTCAGTCATATCGTAGATTTGATTCGCTATACAATGAGAGAATTCTCCCTCCATTCCGAATATCCATTCCTAACAAGTGGTATCGGGATTTGGGGGAGTTTTGGGTGTCACATCGTATTTGTTGAGTGACATATTGGTGAGAGTCTTTGTAGTGTGATAGTAAGGTATTCACATGTAACACTTGGTTTTTTAGTGATCGGTTGCTACCCGTGGATGTAGGGGAACTTCTTCTCTCCTAACCACGTAAATATCTTCATGTCTCTTTGTGTAATTCAGTTCATTGGTGTTGTGAGTACATTTGTTCCGCTTCTGGCACACAAAAATATCATGGAACTATGTTATATTATCGTTGTTATTTGGTGCATGAACCTCCATGTACCACACCATATACACTCTGTTAATACATATGCATTATGCCTATGAGATACTAGAAAACCATGTATGTTGATCATGAATAATATGACAAGTATCATATATGTCTCATAGAAAAGCTATGTCAAGCAAAGAAGGAAGTATGACTAACGTCATCAATTATGCAATGTTTTAATGTTATGGGTTCTCATGCATTTTGTATAACACATGCATCTAGATACTTCCATGTTATGTTAAGTACAAACGAGTACCTCAAAACATCTATATCCACCATGATATTATGCAAGCCCTTTCCCTATGTGACGTCCAACAGCATGAGCGTGCGTTAGCCCAATGAGCCAGGTCCAAGGGATACGTATATGAGCTCATCCAGTGGACCCATGAGCACGTGTGTGAGCCATGTGCAGAGAAGTACTACACATCTAACCATGTCCGCACTAGAAGGTAGAGCCAAAAGCCATGCCATGATGTTTCTATAAAAAGATAAGTTTAACCATGTTGCTTGTGTTTGCATTTCTCGACCTCAATAATAAGAACACTTACTGATTATTTAAAATACTCAAACCACGTCGTATAAGTAACGGGTCGTTTGATTTTTTTCACTAAAAAACAATCTTTAAGACTGATTTTTCCACTAAGAAACAGTGAAAGAATTGATAGAATTGGTTTATTGTGGGGCTTGGATTTAAGAGAAGAAGAAGAAGTCCAGAAAAGGACACTTCCTCAGGCTCTATCCTTATCTTCTTATAATCAAACTCCCTCCCAACTCCTTCCATTATCTAAGCTTAGCCTTGAGAAATGGAGGAGGCGACGATATCTGCAAAAACGCTGCCGTTTCTGGCTTTCTTCTTCCTTCTTGGACTTCATAACTCCTTCTCCTACACAGACCCAAACGATGGTAATTCCTTTTCTTTTTCCCTTTTCTTTTCATTAAAATAAAATTATAAAAATTATTTGAAAATAATATATTTTTTTATTGAATTGAAAATAGTACTCTTATATATTTTAATTATTAATATAATTGAAAACTGATTAAATTATTAAAAACAATTAAAATTAAGAAATTGTTTGGGAGAGTTTATTTATTTATTTATTTATTTGAAATCTATTTTTGTGTTAAAAATTTGATTAAAAATTAATATTAAACAAAATGTTACTATTTTATTAATTTTAAATTTTTTTTTAAACATCTTTCTTAAAATAAAGTAATTTTTTGTCCAAAATTATTAAAAATAAAATAAATTTAAGTGTGATTGAAACTTAAAAAAGTTAATTATTTTTAAATAAAATACAAAAGTTAAGGGTTTTCTTAAAAAAAAAAAAAAAAAAAAAAAAAAAAAAAAAGTAAACTAATATATTCATATTTACTATTTTAATTATTCAAATCCCATAAAATATTCTAATATGTTTTTTTTAATATATATATATTAATCGATATAATCATTTATAATAATTATTAAATGGGTCAAATTGATAGTAATAGGAGGATTAAACAAAAAAAACCTTACTTATAAATCATTTATTTGTGATTATTTATAAATTATTTATATACTTATATTAAGAAATTTAAGGTATATTATTATTTTATTAATAAAATATTATAATGACATAAAATTTATAAGTATATCTTATTTAATATAATATTTTATTTGATTTTGAATATAAGTTAGACGAAATATTTATAATTTAAAGTATATATAATTCTATTAAATGAATAATTATTTAAATTTATTACAAAATAAACTAAAAATCAAGATTCCAATAAAAATTATTTTCATAATTAGATTATTGAAAATAATTTATTTATAAAAGAATTTGATAACATTTATCATGCACCAATAAATACATGCTTCCTCGAATACTACCATGGTTTAGGTTTGTGATTTCACGTTTTGAATCAATGATTATGATTTGGGAAGAATACCGTGTTAGACGAACACGACTCTCTACAATGGTATGATATTTTCCATTTTGAACATAAGTGTTCGTGATTTTGTTTGGGATTCCCCAAAAGGCCTCGTACCAATGGAGATAGTATTCTCACTTATAAACCCATATTGCCCACTTTGAGCATAAGTGCTCATGGCTTTGTTTGTAAATTAGCCGATGTGGGACTTCAATCATCCAACACCTCCCCTCGAACAAAGTGCGCCTCCCCTTAATCGAGGCTCGACTCCTTTGGAGTCTTAGTCATATTTAATACCTTCCAGGAGGCTTGGCTCCTTTTCTTTTGGAGTTCTTTGTTTGATATTTGAGATTTACCATTCTATTGGCACAACTAAGTTTAGGGCATGATTCTGATACCATGTTAGACAAACACGACTCTCCACGATGGTATGATATTGTCTTTGACCATAAGCTCTCATGGCTTTGCTTTGTGCTTCCCAAAAGCCTGGTACGAATGAAGATAGTATTCCTCACTTATAAACCCACGATCATTCCATAAATTAGCGGAGGTGGGATTTCTATCCAACTTAGAATGTTGAATGAGGTTTGAGAAAATTTTGATGTGCAGTTCAAGTCCTGCTATCGTTGAAAGAGGAATGGAAGAACACACCACCAACATGGAAGACATCAGTTGATCCATGTGGAGATCTCTGGGAAGGAGTTACTTGCGATGGTTCTAGAGTCACTGAACTGTGAGTTTGTATTCCTCGATTTTGTTTCTAATGTCGTTCAATCTGTTGAATACCATTGAATTCTTGGTCGTAACTTCTTCTAGAAAATTGCCGTCTATCGGCCTTGAAGGTCATCTTAGTGGCGCCATTGGAGACCTTACTGAACTAACAACATTGTGAGTTACATCTATATATATCAGCTCTTTCGTTTTACCAAATGAATTCGATTTTGATGATTCGTTTGATTACAGGGACCTGTCATTTAACGAAAATCTCACTGGTCCGCTCTCTCCTCGGTTGGGGGATTTGCGAAATTTGCGGTCCTTGTAAGTTTTCGATCTTTGATCCAATGGAACATTAGATATCTCTGTTCTTCAATCATGTCGCTGAAGTTGAAATTTAATCGTTCAGAATCCTAGCAGCATGTGGCTTCAGTGGGAATATTCCCGAACATTTGGGCAACCTTACTCAGTTGATGTCCTTGTAAGATTTTGCTGTTAATCTGACCTAACGAGTAGAGTTCATATATATTTTAAATCGACTTAAATTCGAACTCTCATTTAGGGCTTTGAATTCGAACAAACTCATTGGCCCTATACCGCCTATGCTTGGAAAACTCTCCAAACTTGTTTTGCTAGATTTGATGGAGAATAAGTTGAATGGACCTCTCCCTGTATCAACTTCTGATTCCCCTGGTCTGGACCTTCTTCACCAAGCACAACACTTGTGAGCATCCTTTTCTATCTCTGATTTACAAGTTTCTGATCCAATTCCTTTTTAGTATTAAAGGCCTTTGAATTTTTTAATTTTAGTCACTTGAGTAAGAACAAGCTATCAGGCTCTATACCACCTAAGCTTTTTAGCGCTGATATGAAGTTAATACACATGTAAGTAACCATCGATGATTCACATTCTATTCTCTTGTTTTTCTTATCCTAAAACTTTACCAATGTTTTCATTATAGAGTGTTTGATCAAAATCAGTTTTCTGGGAGTATTCCACAAACCTTGGGACTTGTTAGCACCCTTGAAGTTCTGTAAGTCTAGTACAACACATACCACTTGACTCTTTCTCATGCAATATCCTCTCCATGATGGTTCGAATATGTTGCAGCCGACTTGATCGGAACTCTCTAAAAGGAATGGTCCCATCAAATCTCACCAAATTAAGACAGATCATGCACTTGTGGGTATTTCTCTTTGCGAAGATTATGAAAGTGTTTTTTTTTTTTCATGGATAAGTAATCAAATTTCTCTTTCTACCTATGTTGTTGGATTCTCTTTTAGGAATTTAGCACACAATAATCTAACAGGTCCGTTGCCAAATTTAACTCAAATGACTTCACTATGTGTTTTGTAAGTATATGGACGAGAAACTTTCATCTTAACTGAAACATTCCTGTTCTAGTTCATTAATTTAATCGGTCAAATTCTCGTTATTACTTGATTTTTACAGGGACCTGAGTAACAACTCATTTGATACATCAGCAGCCCCGGATTGGTTCTCAAGCTTACCATCTCTCACCACTTTGTAGGTCCCTGATATAGTTCACTACTAAACACTATACCACATTTTCCAATGAATACTATAAATGACAAATTTGAGAAACAAAATGAGAAATGTCGATACAAACCATGTTTCCAGGATCGTTGAATTTGGACAACTGAAAGGATCAGTCCCAGAAACCATTTTCAGCTTGCCACAAATACAACAAATGTAAGAATATCTGATAGTTAGTGTGTTATTATCTCCAAGTCATATAAAAAAATGTGGAACTAATATATTCAGATTGTTACAGAAAACTGAAGTACAATTTATTTGATGGGACATTGAACATGGGTGGCAACATCAATGAGCATCTGGAGCTTGTTGATTTGGAAAATAATCGCATTACCGAACTTGCGAAATCTGGATACAATAAAACTTTGATGTGCGAGGGGCTTTCACAACATTTTCCAACCTTAGATTTCATGATATCATTCATATTTATTAGTTTATTGTCATGATTTTGTAGGCTTGGAGGAAATCCTGCGTGTAATGTTGTTCATATCTTAGAAGAAAATGCTTGTCAAAATTCACAACTGGCTCCAAAGCCGAATTTTCCCAGTCATGTCAACTGTGAAACTAGACCGTGCTCCACTGGCGAGAAGAATAACCCTCAAAGCTGTGAGTGTCAGTGTCCCTATGTAGGGTCTTTGCACTTCAGAGGACCCTCGATCAGGGAATTGTCAAATGATACCTTGTTTCTGTTACTCAAAGACAAACTCTCGGAGAAACTACATCTTCCTATTGGTTCCATTGTTATTCAAAACGCTGAGTTCGATAGTGATGATTACCTTCAGATACAACTTGAACTTTATCCACCCTTTGGAAAGGTTTTCAATTACTCAGAAATTTTGAGGATTGCGTCTGCATTGAGTCATCAAACTTTCCTTCTTCCGGCAGAGTTTGGATCATTTTATTTCATTCCACCTCAGTACCCATTTTCTGGCAAGTTATATACCCATTGAAAATAAGAATGTCAGTACTCAATTCCTATGAGTTAGCATCGGCCATCATGAACTAATGTTAAAAACATGATATCCTGCAGCTTCAGATGAGAGAAATCTTGGTAGCAATAGGTGGCTTATTGGGATTGCAATTGGTTGTTCCTTACTGGTCCTAAGCCTCATTGGACTTGGAATATATGCAATTAAGCAGAAGAAACGAGTATCAAAAGCGATTTCATTGAGCAGGCCATTTAGTAAGCCTCTATTTATCCTCAAGTTGATTTTCTTTCTAGACATCTATCTAAATCTATCTAAATGTTTCTATTTTATCAATTGTCTCAAATTTACTCTAGGTTCTTGGTCATCGACTGAACAAGCAAGTGGAGACGCACCACAATTGAAGGGAGCAATATATTTTTCTTATGATGAGCTTAGAAAGATGACAAATAATTTCTCCATAAGTAATGAGATAGGAGTTGGAGGGTATGGAAAGGTAACGTCTAAGTTTTTCCTTGTTTTTGAAGTTTTAATTGTTAGAGTTGCATTAAAAGCTATTTTCTCTAGGTTTATAGAGGAATGACTGGGTATGGACAAATGTTCGCAATCAAAAGAGCTAGGCAAGGATCAAAGCAGGGTGCATTTGAGTTCAAGACTGAGATTGAATTACTTTCACGAGTTCATCACAAGAATCTAGTAGCCCTTGTAGGATTTTGTTGTGAACAGGGAGAACAGATGCTTGTTTATGAATTCATGCCTAATGGATCACTTCAAGACATCCTTGGTAAGTTTATTGGTTTAAATTTCTTTGTAATTCTGAGATTAAAGAGTTTTTATTATTTGGAGTTTTGCAAATGTGGGGGATCCTTCAACCTGTAAGGGAAGACTGATGTTCATAAACTACTAAGCTACTAAGGTAGTATAGTTTGGTTTAGGTTTTGAGACCCCCGTAGTTTCTCACTAGTAGTACTAGAGGTTAGATTATGGAGCTTACTACTTATTTATTGGTTAGTCAACGTTTATACGTAGTAAAGTTATATATGATAAATGTCATATAAAGTAAATTGTCATAAAAATATATAAGGTAAATAGTTATATATAGTAAATGGTTTTATCTGGTAAAGCTATATAAAAAGTAAATTGAACCATATATAAAACCTTTAGCCAATATTTCTCCTTGTATTTTCTCTCTTCTATTTCTTTGTGTTCATCTAGATCAAGTGTGTGAGTTGTGCGATCCTAACACTAGAGTTTTGGGATTGTGTTTTTAGATCCTAATGTAATTCAAATCCAGGAATTCATCCATATTTTTTATTTGAAATCAAATGGTAATTAATAGGCATGTCTTTTATTTAGGGACTTCTTATATTCATCTTGATTGGAAAAGAAGACTCATGATAGCACTCGACTCTGCAAGAGGAATAGCTTACCTTCACGAGTTTGCAAATCCTCCTGCAATCCATAGAGATATCAAGTCTTCCAATATTCTGTTGGATGAATATTTAAATGCGAAGGTTGCAGATTTTGGCCTGTCTAAGCCTGTATTTGACGATGGAAAGGCACAATTATCTACCGGAGTTAAAGGCACATGGGTAAGTGCTTCTCATCACCCAATGCATTTTTTCTGCATTTCAATTAAGCATGTTCTAACAAAATCTATTTTGCAAATCTATGGAAATAAGTAAATCGTAGCAATCTATACGGAATACCTTAGTTGTTCGATATGTACGTTTCTCAAACAACATTCATTTGCAGGGTTATTTAGATCCAGAATACTACACAACCCAACAGTTAACTGAGAAGAGTGACGTGTATAGCTTTGGAGTTGTTATGCTCGAATTGATCACTGCTAAACCGGCAATTGAGAAAGGGATATGTTTAGTCGGTGAAGTGATTCGACTAGCAAACAAGAGTGACAAAGCGTATTACGGATTGATGAAGATAATAGATGCAACCATTAGAAATGAGATCCCAAATGTAAGGGAGTTTGGAAGGTTCTTGGAGTTGGCCATAAAATGTGTGGAAGAATCAACTGTAAATCGCCCCACGATGAGTGAAGTGGTGAAAGAAATTGAAAGTATGTTACAAAATATATGTTTGGGAGGCCTTCCTTAAGTATGGCAATGAGGGTTATATGGTTAACCCAGTTGGTCCTTTAAGTTGAGGGTTTATCTTCTATTTTAGTTTGTAGCATTACTATGCTTGGTAGTTACTTGGAAGCTGGATAAGCTTCTTACAGATTTTATCTTTAAAACATAGAAATTTGGGAGTATAGATGATTTTTAGTTTGGATATCATATTTGTATAGAACATTTGACCCCAAAAGATCAGTTTTACAGATTTGTAATAACTGGTAAGTTTAGTTACACCAAATTGTTATCCAAGCTCCAACAATTTTGATGGTTTAAGTTGTGAGAGTTTAGGGTTTAGGGTTCGAAAAAATGACAAAAAATGGTCGGAGAAAGAAACGTTTGGACCAAACTATAAATTCATAAAAAACATGGTCTTAGAGAAGATTTCCATCCAAACATGGTCGAACCAATGGAAGACTATAAATTCACAAAAAACGAGAGTCAAAACCCAAACTATGGCGTCTTCCATTTCCGCCTCCACCTCCATCGCACCACAACACTCTCACAAGCCGGTTCAAAATTAGATTAAAAAAAACTTCTGTTAAGACCAACCAAGTAAGTGACCTTATGTCACGACCCGATTTTCGAGGCTTCGAAGAATCGAAATCGTGACTAAAAGGACGAAATCGAAAACAAACAAAAAGAAATAAAAGAAAAGAAAAGCAAAGTAAAAGGATAGAAATACCCTTCAATTAAAACGAAAGAGAAAGAAGATTTGTTTCGAAAATATTACAAAGGAAATTGCAAATGTAAAAATGAAATACAAAATTGAAATCATAACGAAAGAGAAAGAAGATTTGTTTCGAAAATATTACAAAGGAAATTGCAAATGTAAAAATGAAATACAAAATTGAAATCATATATTTCAAATGGAAAATACAATTATGAAGAAAAATACAAAAGACTCTAAATATGAAAACGGACAAAGGACTCTAAAAGACCGACCAGGGACTGACGCTCTGGAACGACACCCCTCTATGACCGCACAGCTCTCGAACACCTCCCCGTATCGACTGGTACCTGAAAAAAAAAAAAGGGGAGAAAGGGGTGAGTATAAAAATATACTCAGTAAGCAGCGTACTTGTAGGCTCTTTTCGCATCCTTATCTTGGTAGGTAACCACGGTCTTTCTCGGGTTTCTAAGGAGAGTGATCTAAGCTGCAACTCTCTTTTCTGTATCATGAAAGGCTTGCCCTTCTTATGCAGTGAAATGATCAGTGTCCTGAGGTGAGGCGCGACCTCATAAGCAAATCTGAGGGGATCGTATGGCTGGATCTGAATACGTGACTCTCTCTCTGAACATCATCCGTGGAGGTTAACTGACGACCCTCACACGGGACCATACATCCACAAAACGGGGTGCGACCCCCTATGTGCCGGTCAGCTACTGAGTCATCCTAAGTGGCTCCACGTCCCCCGCTCAGGGACGGGTTTCTACGGCCCAGGAGTCCTGTTCAGAAGATCCCTTAGCTATCACCACTAGGTCTGGGCACCTGTCACACTTCCCTATCCGGATCTGCAAAGCTCAACGATCACCGTAGCGGAGCCCTGTCTCAACGGTATGGTATCGGAGGAGAGAGGGAAGTGGAGGTTCTGATGACACTATCTTCACTGCTCAACTCTAGCGGGCTACCTACAGTTACCGTGGTGACCTATTATTCTTTCTAGGGTGGAACTTGGTGCCTTAGACTTAGATTCGTGTTTCTCTAGGATTCTCGTGCCTGGTGTCACAAACCTATCGGGTTTGGAATTCTGGATTCTGGTTCCGCCGGTAATCATTTCGCGGGTCTAATTGCACGGTATTCTAGAGGTCCCCCAATCTAGGGCCTTGTCTAGCTTATTTAGCCATAAGCATCCTAATCAAAGCTCATAATTTCCTCCTATTCATCAAGAAAGATAATGCAAGCAATCATCATACAATAGAGTTTACACGCAGCAGTTCATGCAAATTATCAAACATGCTCAACGGGAAGATAACGTCCATCTTTAACCGGAGCGCAGATTTCACAAGTTTCCCAACCTCCTCATGCATACATACATTATCAGAGTCTCAACCAAAACAGATTTAATACACATTTTGTATCTAGCTTTCCATAATCATCTTATATTCGCAGTTTCTATAATAACACGCTAAGTCAGGCTAGCTAATTTCATAGGTGGTAGCATGCATGCTTGTTCCTAGCGGTTCCTACAAGTACTGCTCGTGGAAATCCAAATGGCTACTTACTTGGTCGACGCGTGCCTTCCCGAGTTCGAGTTTTCTTGACGGAATGGATTCCAACAATTCTGGAATTTTCTTCACAGGTCCTAATTCACATAATAATAGGGTCAGCATCAAAATCGGGTCGGAAAACAAGCAAACAGAGACCGAACGGGAAGAAAAACGGTGCCTCATGCGCGATGCACGCGCCCTGGAAGGTCACTATGCGCGCTTCCTACGCGCGCGTGCCCTACGCGCTTCTTCCCCGCGCAGGCGTGGGTCAGAGGCGCCGGGTCGGGCGCTTCGCTTGCGGCGCTGCCGGGTGAGGACGCACCTCACCAGCCGGTGATCGACACGTGTCGATCACCGGTTCTGCCGCTCTCCTCCGCACGCCGACCGACGCGTGGCGGCCTTCACCCTCTCTCCTGCCTTCATTTTCCAGGTCTCTTCCCCGTTTCGATCTATTTTCTTCCGATTTTTTTACCTTCCAATCCGTAATCCGTAATCCGATTCGTTAAATTTTCTTCACGAAACTTGTAGACCTCATATTCTACTCCTTCGAAAGAATTTCCTTAAATTTTTCTGATGATCACAGATCTTATTATTTGAGTTCAAATTCGGAGAAAAACACGAGTTCTTACCGAAAATCACGTTATCTTTAAACTCCGATTCGAACGCCGATCTTGGCCGTCTTCACTCCAGAACTTAACCAGATAGCGCTGTTGAGGGTAAGAGTCCAAGGATCAACACAAAACGTTGCTAGCACACGAAAATCTTGATGACTTATCAATGTAGATACTCGTGGACTAACCTGAAGTTCTTGAACGTTTTGTCGAAATAGGAAGGTGCGATTCGTGAGAGCACCTTGCCTCGAGCTATTTGATGGTTTAGATTGGGGACTCGGTTCTCCGGCGTCGGTTCTGATCCGATCTCCTATGGCGATTTGTCATCTCTGTTCTTCCTCTCTCCCAAACCCTAACTTCTTCTCCTTTCTCCATTCTCTCTCTTTTTCTTTTCTTTTCTCTCTCTTTCTTCTTGGAGCCCAAACAACTAGACCCCTTGGATAAGAGTAGGGGCAAAATGACCATTTTGCCCCTATGTTGTTATTTTTATTTTATTTATTTATTCATCTAAAAATTTGGGTATTACACCTTACTTTCGGCATAGTCAGAAATTGTTGTATGATGCCATGTGCCTCGTGGTTCTCATATGCTTGATATATGTGAAATGTTTATGAAATGATGTGATGCTTTTGACAATATATTTGAGATATGATATGTGAATGATACAATATATGTTATAATATGATATGTGAATGATATGGTATATGTTATGGTACGATGTTTGAAATATGATATGTGAATGATCCGATATATGTTGTGATATGATATGTGAGTGATATAAAATATGTTATGGTACGATGTTTGAAATATGATATGTGAATGATACGATATATGTTGTGATATGATATGTGAGTGATATGATATATGTTATGGTACGATGCGTTTAACGATATGTTTGAGATATGATATATGAATGATATATATATGTTGTGATATGATATGTGAATGATATGATATATGTTATGATATGTGAATGATCAGATATATGTTACGATACGATGCGTTTGACGATATGTTTGAAATATGATACAAGAATGATATATCTATATATATTATGATATGATATGTGAATGATCAGATATGTGTTATGGTATGATGCGTTTGGTGATATGTTTGAGATATGATACGTGAATGATATATATGTTATGTGGATGATATGATATATGTTAAGATATGATGCGTTTGACAATACGACGCATATTGTGATATCCTTTATGGTATGATACATGTATGGTATGACATGATATTCTTATGATATGATACACGTGACATGATAAGATCTATGATATTTATGACATGCAATAAGATGTTTTGACATGATACACAATCCCGAAATTACATGAAAAGTTATGATAATGATATAATATGAAGAAAAACACTAGATGGGTTGTCATACATGATAATGAAAAAGGAAAAATGTTGGGACCTCATGCATCATTGTTTGTACGGTAGAGGAGTTCTTGTTTTCCGTCTCTGAAATCGATGCTCCATTGCATTGAGTCATCTTTCTTCTTGACACTAAACGTTGACACATCCCAAGGAAGTATGTAAGGACGGATAAAGCCTTTGCCCAGTAAGTCTAGTAGTTGAGCCTTAAGTTCCTTTAATTCTACTGGTGCCCTACGATAAGGGTTTTGGAAATGGGTCCAATTCCCGATTCAGGAATGAGATATTCTTGGTAGGTGTTTCGAAAAGGCTTTTGAAGGTTCTCTTTCCATACATATCGTGCCTAAGATCTTTTTTTTTTTTTCCTCTTACATTTACAACACTTATTAATATGGCCCGATCCCCTTGATGGACCAGTCTCTTCGTTTTCATATTTTAGAACATACTTGACAGTGACAGAGCATCGACGGTGGGACCATAGAACATGCAAGCCTACATCGTAGGCTAGTCTACAAAATCTACAATCTAGAGCTCTGATATCAACTGTAACGACCCTAAATTTCTACTTACCTAGAGTCGTTATCATATCATCATCTATACTCATATGCGGAATTAAACGTTTAAAACTTCATTTTAAAACATTAACATGGACTTACGTGTTCGAAAACATCTTAAACAACACAACAAAATAACTAAATAAAATAAATAACGTTCAAATTAAAAAGACCCTATTCTAACCTAAGTCTAAGAAAACAATACCTATGCATGTGCTATGATCTCGAATTGTGATGTCATCTTTAGCCATATAGGGATGTCTTGCCTTTACCTGTCATTTACGCTTTATACATGGCGTCATCAGCCCTAAGGCCAACCAAGTAAGTAGCCCCTGGGTGTCATGCAAGACATGATCATCATCATAGCATACACGTCCGTACTCATTATCATAAATGGGAAGGTATCCCGATGTATATGTACACACAAAATGCATGAAGTCCCTATAGTTTTCCTCTTCAAATTACCTTCATGACACAACCTTATACATTGTTCATATGTTACATTAAGCAATATGTAGGTGTTGGTCTTCATACGCTCATCATCATTAACTTCAATTAGGGTTGTCCTTAGAAAATTAATAATCGTCACAATGTATCATGGCATTCAATAGATGCACGTCATCTTGATATGGAATAACATCGTACTAATTCATCTCATCATCATATAGTTTTTCGTCATCATATTAACATACATCATCATTATTATATCATCATCATCCTAACATCATCATGTACGTCATCATAGCATCATACATCACCATCATTATGTCATCGTCATTACATCATCATCAAGTAATGTCATCATAACATCATACATCTTTGGGACTATATCATCATCATCATATCATCATCAAACAACGTTATCATAATATCACACATCATCATATAACGTCGTCATCGTCATCGTAACATCATACATCATTATCATTATATCATCTTCATTCTATCATTATCAGTTAACATTATCATACCATCATACATCATCATTGTCACATCATCGTCATTACATCATCATTCAAATAATGTCATCATAACATCATACATCATCATCTATCATCCTCATTATCATAACATCATACATTATCGTTGTCATTATTATAACTAAGCTCAAATACGTCGCAACATATAAAGTGTAAATGACACATGCAAGCATCACTAGGCACGTGTCGTCATACATATGACAAGTCTTCCGACCGAGCCGATAGTAAGACCACTTTCTTGGTTGGTCTTAGCCGGCGTTCACCCTAATTTAACTGCTTGAGTTCGTCCTTTTTGCCTTAAATAAGGTCGAAAATGGCTTCAAGAGGGTTGTAAATATAGGAAACGATCTATTATATGTATATCAAGCCATCTAAGCCAAGAAGCCCGGCCACCGAGACGAACCCATTGAATCATCAAGCCGAGCCGATGATGCCGCGTGAGCCGAAGGAGACGGTGACTGCATGTGCAACAGTCACTTTAGGGAGAAGACATGTGCACGGGTTATTTCTTGGGTCGAGGTGCGGACTTCAGGTAGCTGACTCGGGTGCGCGGGTCGTGAGGCTGGGTCGCGAGTTACAGATGTTTGGGCCTACGTATTGGGCTTTTGCATGGAACGTGGACTCAGTGGGTTAGATCGTTGCTCGTGTGGTTTTTGGGTTGGATCGCACGTCAATCGTCGGTTGTCTCCCATGCTAGGCGACTTGAAACCGACCCAATTCGATTTTGTAGAGTGTCTTGTAATTTTCTATAGGGTATCTTGTAATCTCTTCTCGATTGGTGTTAATAAAGAGTGTGAGTGTTTCCCATAAAGAGTTGTGTTCAACATATGACTTTTCATATTCCTCTCTTCTTCGTCTCTCACACTCTTAGATGGCATTTGGTGGTCAGACAATGCATTGTGGCATTTCTTGCAAAGAATGGGAGGGGCGTGGGACGCACTTATGCAGGCACTGCCCGAGATTTTCGGCTCCTCGTTGGAATCCTCAGGGCTTCCAATTTTATTTTTTAGATCCTTATATCAAGAGCAACATAAGTCCCAAAATCTCGATCTATGGGCATTTTAATCATTTCTGATATCATTCATAGCTTAATCAACCAAATTACACTGCTTGAGTTCTAATATGCATAATTCCTTTCTAGCTTAATTTTCTAAAAATACTTGCATACTTATCACAAAACGCCTTTATAAAGTCCTAAACATGCATATTCTAACCTGATAAGGTAAGAAATGTTCGCATAATCCACCATGTTAGACGAACACGACTCTCCACAATGGTATGATATTGTCCACTTTGAGCATAAGCTTTCATGGCTTTGCTTTGGGCTTACCCAAAAGGCCTCATTCCAATGGAGTTAGTATTTCCCACTTGTAAACCCATGATCATTCCCTAAATTAGTCGATGTGGACTTCCATCATCCAACACAAAACACCTAAATAGTGTGAAAATTATCTATTTATAATCAAATAAATTACAAGGATATGGTAAGAGTAATAAATGGAAATATATATAGCGTAAGAAGGCAATATCTAGATATTTGTTTTATAATAAAATATCAAATATAATATATATATATGGTAAACTATAATTTATTAATGAATATCCTTAATGAGTATTACTTGAAAAAGTTTGAGTGGTTACTTACATGGATGATGCCTGTCTTTTGGAGCTAGCTTTTCAGCGCGTTACGAGTTCTAAAATTTCAAAAATTTCTCTAATAGATCCTAATTTAAGAAAAAGTTAGGGTTATTATCAAAATTGGAGTGAACAACACTCAAACGAAGGTCGAATTGTGCTTTAAGGCTGCCCACGTACGAGTATAGACTCGTGCTCCACCTCTCGCTACCTCACGTGTCTCTTCCCTATATGTCTCTTTCACTTGTACAAACAAAAACCCAAAATTCATGGATTCTTCTTATTTTAATTTCTATATTTTCTCTTTGTAACTCAAATCAACTTGGTTCCTTCGTACAGTTGTAGATTTTTAATCCTACTTTACAAAGATATTTTTCTCGTAATTAATCGTCAACTACAAAAGAAAATAAACACGTTTAAAATTGGCCCAAAACTGTAAATCTTACCGTTCTTGACGTTATCGGAACTTTGATTTTCGGCCTGATTCTCCTCCGACTTCCTTCATGAATCTTGTGCGAAATTTTTCTTAGAACAACATAATAAAATATCGTAACCTAATTCTAAAACAATCTCTCGGATCTAGAAAAATCGAAACCAAAAACCCAAAATCCTTACCTTTCATCCTTCTTCGATTCTTGATGGATTCGAGCGATTCAAATCACTAAGTCTTTCTTATGTAGAATCTTCGGCAAATATTTGACTAAAAACTAATGTTTTAAGCATTTTTCATTTTTACTTATCTTGAAATTCCGTGTTTAAGATTCTCAATAAAAATATTGAATGTTTAAATTTTGTAAGAAAATCGAATATTTAATTTCTGGTCGGAATTCGAGTGCTACATTTAGTCAAGATTTACTTCTCCAATCATGCATTGTCCAGACACTTCAGTTAAATATATTATTCGTGTTTTTTACTTCAGTTAAATATATTATTCGTGTTTTTTTTTTTTTTTAATTTTCTTTTGATTACATCAATATACACAAAATACACTATTAGACCTTGGGGTTACGATAATGGCTTTCACCTAGTGGGTAACGTGCATGTACACCATGTATAGAAAAGTACTATGTCCGACAATAGAGCTCAAGGACAAACTAACTGAAATATTGTTTTTACAGGTATATAAAATTAGTTTTCTATTTTTAAGAGTTAATTTTTACTCTATTAATAAAAACACACATAACATAAACACACATAACATAATGACTCGATTAATAAAAACACACATAACATAATGACGCACTAAAATTAATTTCTATATAATGTTAACTAATAACATTTTTTCCAAATCGTTTGAGTTAAACTCAATATGTATTTCTTTTTCTTTTTCGATACATAATTTTTTTAATATTCAAAACTCTCAACTTTTAATCAAGATCACAAAGTCAGCAAGATAAGTACCAAATGTTTAGAAATTGAACAGTACGCTCATAGAAAGAATCTCGAAGACCCACCAAAATACGAAAGCCAGAATCTTTTAGAAATAGATTTCAATAAATACTTTAATTCTCATAGAACGAGAAACTTCGATGAGAAATGAACTACCCAAAATTGATGTTCATGTCATAGGACAACCACAAAACAGACAAAACTGAAAGGGCGCCAAGAAAAACCAATTTCCTTGACCCACGAAATGATATGCCAATACCCCAAACAACATCACCTGCATGAGGTTCACCATTCCATGGGTCAGGAAAACATGGAGGCACCATATTTCATCCACAATAAACCCCACAATCTTGCCTATTCCAGCTTTTTCCTCCGAGCTGCCTCCTCTTTTTGTCTTTGAATCAATTCGAGCTCACGATATCGTTCTTCTTCCTTCCGCTGCAGCTCCAGAGCTTCTCTTCGTTGAGCTTCCTCTACCCTTCTCCTATTCTCTTCCAGCATTTTATCTAGCTCTTCTCTCTCTTTCCGAGCTTGTTCCTGAAATTGTTGCATTCATAAGATCATAGGTAAATTTGACAAAAAAAGGAGAAAAAAATTTCACAAAAGAGCCTGCATATAAGCATTTGTATTCAGATTCCAATCGAGACATAAACCACGAGCTCGTGAGAGAAACACAGACTGTCCAAGAACTGGACTTTTCCTTCAGAAGTATTGCTGCTTGCACAATAGTACATCATGTTTTAAAATGATATAATTAACTACTCAAGATTCAACCAAACCTAACTAAAACTATTCAACAGGCCTTTTCTTTCCAATAAAGTAGTGTTCATAATCACTTTCTAAGATTCAGTGATTCCCATTCCACTCCACCACACAAAGACGGCATAAGTACATGTGCCAACGTACAGACAGCAGGCCACGTACAGACAGCAGGCCCACTGAGAATGGCCACAAATAGTTTAACAGCTCAAGCCCACCGCTAGCAGATATGGTTCTCTTTGAGTTTTCCCTTTCGAGTTTCCTCTCAAGGATTTTAAAACGCGTCTGCTAGGAAAAGGTTTCCACACTCTTATAAAGAATGCGGGAGAGGTTTCCACACCCTTATAAAGAATGCTTCATTCCCCTCTCCAACTAACGTGGGATCTCACACTTTCATATCAAATAATTTTAAGTAAAGCGTCTTTAAAGCAGCATAAGCATAGAGTACTGAAGAACTCAAAGATTCGGAGATAAATCCTCAAAAGAACTTGTATTTTAAAATTTTCAATGAATCCAATATTCCTGGAGAATTTCAAATTGGATTTTGTGTGATCGCAAAATCAATGAATCCAATTTTTCAAACTTTTTTATGCAAAGCAAACGCTCTACTGATATATGTGATTACTATCAACGTGCATTTGGAGCTGTTATAACCACAAAATGTAACAAAAAGAATAGGAAACAAAATGCTTACTTCTTTCTGTCTTGCAGCAGTAAGAGCAGCTTCTTTCTCTTTCTCAAGCTGCACATCAACGTCATCAAACAACTTCTTGCGACCTTCCTCTATTCGCCTCTGTATTTCTAATTTAGTTTCTTCGGAGTTTAGCCTTTCTTCAACATTCTTCTGAATTAGTTCTTCCATCCTCTTAGCGGCATCTTCTTCTAACTTCTTCAACTCTGCTTCACGCCTGAATGAAGGAGTGGTAAATGTCAATCATAGAGCCAACATCTCATTCAGGAGGTCAGAAACAACAAAATAAAAAGACTAAATTCGACGTTTGTCACTTCTACCTATCTTCAACCATATCCCATTCGTATGCAAGTGTTTTGTACTTGTTCAATGTAAAAAATTGCACTAAACTGTTATAGCTCAAAAAGTTGGAATGTTTAACACTGCATCAGTCAAAGCTTACAGCCAAGATGTTGAGAAATAAATAATCAAATACACAAGGAATTATCGTGCTTCGGAAGTGTGCTTACATCCTCTTTGATCGAGCAGCTTGGAGTTTTTATTAGTGAAGGAGGGTTACAAGATGATCAGCTAAATCATAACCAAGAACTAAAAGAAAGAAAGCGTCAGAATTGATCTCTAACTGCGCCAACTTCCTGTTTGTATACAGCTCTTAGCCGCTGAGCGAACTGCCAAAAGTTAACTCACACTTAGGTTAATTTAATTGATGATCTTCTGGCCATTTGTTGAACGGTTAGGAATCATGACCCTCCACAATGGTATGATATTGTCTACTTTGAGCATAAACTCTCATGAGTTTACTTTTGGTTTCCCCAAGAGGCCTCATACCCATGCAAATAGTATTCCTTACTTATAAACCCATGAGTTTTCTCTTAATTAGCCAACGTGGAACTACTTCTCTCAATAATCCTCAACAATCATCCCCTCAAACAAAGTACACCCTAGAGTCTCCCATAAGGCCTCCTTCTCTGGAGCTCTCGAACAGTCTCTCCTTAATCGAAGCTCGACTCCTTCTCTGGAGCCCTTGAACAAAGTACACCCATTGTTCGACACTTGAGTCACCTTTGATTACACCTTCGAGGCTCACGACTTCTTTGTTTGACACTTGAGAATTCTATTGACCAAGCTAAGTTAAGGGCATGGTTCTTACGCCATGTTAGGAATTACACCCCTCTCCAATGGTATGATATTGTCCACTTTGAGCATAAGCTCCCATGACTTTGGTTTTGGTTTCCCAAAAACCCTTAATTAGCTGACGTGACTACTTCTCTCAATAATCCTCAATATCAATGGCTTACATAAACCATATTCAGTCACATTCAGGATATTTTTCATGTTTCAATATGTAAACGCCAATGGTGGAAATCTAAGGAGCAAGAACAATTTAGATTTACGACAGCGTATCTGGAATGTGAACTGAATTGTCGGCAGAAACATCCAAGTTAAGAAAGTACCGTTTCTTCTCTTCTTCCTCTTTCTTAAGCTTCTCTGTGGAATGTTTCCGATCCGTGGATGCACGACTAGGACTGGAACTAGACGATTTGGGGGAAGGAGATAACGAGGAAGACCTACTTCTACGTCGGCGGCGTCTCCGTGTGGGAGAGCGACTTCTTCGACGACGGTACGACGGCGAACGACTTCGACGGCGGCGGAGGGAACTTGAACGGCTCCTTCTCCTGTAAGAAGATGGAGAAATAGATTATTCAAAAGCGTAGAGAATCAGGAAAGTGGAAGGAGAAGGATTCGCGGCGGCGGAAACAGGATGAACAGATGGGAAAAAGAAGAAAACCTGGAACGGGTATTGGAATGATAGGGGGAAGGACTCGTGTCCCTTCTGCTTCTCCGACTATGGCGATAGGAATTGGAGCGAGGAGTGTACGACGGAGACCTTGAAACACTTCTCCCCATGAGTTTCAATTCAATTCTGCAATGGTCAAGGAATCGAGGGAGGAGAAGAACGAACCCTAGGGAGGTTCGCTCAAATCAAAATCTTAAACGTTTTTTTTTTTGTTCGTATCACTTCAAGGGAAGGAAAAGGAAGAGAAGAAAGAGTTTTGATCAGAAAAGTAGCACATAGCCACATACTCAACGGTTGCTACAATTTTGCTAAGTAATAGATTATGACCCTTATATAGGGTACATATTTTAGGGTAGTGACAATTTATTAACAACACGTCCTCTACCAAGTAATAAAATAATGTACAGGGCTCTATCGTCCGTCTGTGACCCTTGGATATCGAAGGTGTCTTTGGAGTCATCTCGTAGTTCCTATGCAGCACATACTTGAGGGTAGTGACAAATTATTAAGAGTGGAGTCTCCTCTGAGTAATAAAATGATGTATAGGGTTCCACGGTCAGTCTGTGACCCTTGGATGTCGAAGGCATCCTTGGAGTGTTTTCGTAGTTTCTATGTAGTACATATTTGGGGTAATGACAATTTATTAAGAGCACGATCTCTACTGAGTAATAGAATGATGTACAGGGCTCTACGGTCCGCCTGTGACCCCTGGATATTGAAGGCGTAGTGATCTCGTAGGTAACATGATGTACAAGGTTCTACAGTCAATCTATGACCCTTGGATATTTAAGGTGCCTTTGGAGTGATCTCGTAGTTCCTATGTAGCACATACTTGAGAGTAGCAACAATTTATTAATATCACAGACTCCGCTGAGTAATAACGTGATGTATAGGGTTTCTATGGTCAGTCTGTGACCCCTGTATATCAAAGGCGTCCTTGGAGTGATCTCGTAGGTAACGTGATGTACAAGGTTCTATAGTCAGTCTATGACCCTTGGATATCAAAGGTGCCCTTGGATATCAAAGGTGCCCTTGGAGTGATCTCGTAGTTCCTACGTACTACATACTTGAGCATAGCGACAATTTATTAAGAACATAGACTTCGCTGAGTAATAATGTGACGTACAGGGTACTTTCGTCAGTCTGTAACCCCTAAATATCGGAGGTGTTTTTGAGTGACGCTTCTCTTCGTATCATTATCGAAGTATAACTTAAATTAAGACACCTCATTCATATAAAAACAAAGTACTATATGTATAGAATGCTACTTTTAGCAGTCTCAAAAGCTCACCATATCTATATATTGTTTCCTAAAGTTCTTGCTATCACAATTCACAACGACATGTCCATCTGCTCAATGTTTTTCCAGACACACATGCAGCCAACAGTGAGACAACACAGAGCTACTCTGTCCTAGGTTTCCAGCTCCCCGACCAATAACCTTATATACTGATCACCTTTTCAAAAATGGAGAATGTCAATGGCTTCTTTCCCTTTCTATCTGGCTTTAGATAACTGTATGGCTTCTTGATCATGACTTGACTCTTCTCCCCAAACAAATTGGTGACACAAAAGGGACACCTCCTGATCTCTTACCTCTTCAAGCTGCATCCACTCTGCCCACCTATCTGCTAGCCCTTCTCCATGTAGAAGGTTCACAACTTCCGCCATTGTCGGCCGGTCCTCGGGCGAGCCTTGAGTGCAAAGCAACGCCACCTGAACTATGTTTTCGACTTCTTTCTCGTCGTAGCTTGTTAAATTCTTGTCCACAACATCTTCAAGCCTGTTCTCCCTCTGTAACTTCTTTATCTGTTCATGTTTCACATTCTATTTCAGCATATCACAAATGAACTTCTCAAGTACATGATCAAGATGAAGAACGTCTTACATGATCGAGTAGAAGAACGTCTTCCTCCTCTTCGAGACGGGAGAAATCTATTGCGCGCTGACCGGTGACAAGCTCAAGAAGGGTGATACCATATCCAAAAACATCAGTCTTTTCAGATGACTTACCAGTGGACAAGTATTCCGGGGCGATATGACCCATTGTACCGCGCACTTGAGTGGTAATATGAGTTACTTTAGTATCGACTAGCTTGGCTAATCCGAAATCTCCAAGAACAGCTTCGAAGTCGTCGTCTAATAATATGTTTGCAGCCTTTAGATCACGATGGATGATCTTAGGATTACAGTGTTCATGCAAATACTCCAAACCATGAGCTGCACCAAAAGCTATCTGTTTCCTCGTGGCCCAGTCCAAGCTTCTTTCTCCTGGTTTTAAATCTGCAGCATTTTTAAATGGTCGTGTTAATCTGTAAAGCTTGGTTAGCCTATGAAACAAATAGGGGTTAATGTTCAGTCAGCATAAGCTATATGACTTCTTTCTTGTTGATGGAACTAAACCTCTCCCTAGTTGACGCGTTTTAAAAACCTTGAGAGGAAGCCTGAAAGGAGAAACACAAAGAGGACAATATCTGCTAGCGGTGGGCTTAGGCTTTTACAAATGGTATCAGAGCCAAACACCGAAAGATGTGCTAGCGAGGAAGCTGAACTCCAAAGTGGGGTGGACATGAGGCGGTGTGCCAGCAAGGACGCTGGTCCCCAAAGAGGGATGGATTGTGAGATCCCCACATCGGTTGGAGAGGAGAACGAAACATTCTTTATAAAGGTTTGGAAACCTCTCCCTAACAGACGCGTTTTACAACCTTGAAGAGAAGCCCGAAAGGGGAAGCCCAAATAGAACAATATCTGCTAGCGGTGAGCTTGGGCAGTTATAAATGGTATCAGATCCAAACATCAGGCAATGTGTCAGTGAGGAGGCTGAGCCTCGCCTTTGGATTGGGGGTTCCACATCGATTGGAGAAGGGAATGAGTGCTAGCGAGGACGCTAGGTCTTGAAGGGGGGTGACTTGTGAGATCCCATATCGATTAGGGAGGAGAACGAAGCATTCTATATAAGGGTGTGGAAACTTCTCTCTAGTAGACGCGTTTTAAAAACTTTGAGGGGAAGTCGGAAAGGGAAAGCCTAAAGAGGGAGTAAAGTTATTACCTCTCAAGCGATGAGCCACGCTAAGATTCTGCATGAATGGATAAACAAGGATTCTCTCAGACGTAGTCGTGCAGAAACCAATCAACCGGAGGAGATTTCTATGCACTGCAACGCTTATTAGTTGAACTTCTCTGAGGAATGCAGCCTCCCCACCAGGACTATTGTAGTCTGTTAACCGTTTCACAGCCACCTTGGAGGCATCTGAAAGGATGCCTTTATACACTTTTCCAAACCCTCCTTGGCCAATGATGTTCGTCTCGTTAAAGTTATCGGTCGCAAGCTGGATTTCCCGCAACGAAAATCTTCTGATTTGCCCAAAGCAAAGTTTACATTCATCTTCACCTAATATAAAACAGAGTTGTTAGCTTCACAACAATGCAACCCAAATATACCTCCCTATCATTCTTGATCGGGATGCAAACGTCTGTTTTTCAAGTCGTTGGTATAATATCTTAATTAGTTGAGCTATGCTAAGGTTGACCTGACCCGAAGGATTGAAAAGTTAAAAGCGAAACTTTACCAGCAACATCAACAAACATGGAATCCTTGAGCCTGTGCATGTAGAAGCATCTATAAGCAAAGAAGGCACCAATTGACAGAAGAATGAATCCCCCACAGCTTGCAGTACTTGCCACTACCCCAACCTTAGAATTCTTTACGGAAGCTGTCAACATACAAAGATGAGGCTATCACTTAATAGTTCACACAATACCAATATCGGTGCAAGAACACGATATATATAATACCAACCTCGATGGGGAGAGGTCGAAACACAAGGTTTATCCAACCTAAAGCCACAGTTTAAACCAGTTCTTGAAAAGCTGAAAGAATGTTTCCAAATAAGTATATGACCAATTCCAACATATTGGATTGAGTATATATGGGTTGTAAGTTCTTCAACAGGATATGTAAAAGAGATGTTGAATGAGTATACTTACTTGAACATTGGAATTGAAAAGAATAGAGCTGGGACTTCTCCTGTTAAGTTGTTATCTGAGAGATCCCTGCCACCAGCATTTGGGGGAAGAGTGCAAGAAAGTAAAAGGTTAGGCAAGTGACTAAGTAATTATAATAATAGTGGAAAAAGGTTGACTGTTGAATGTTCATGGATTGATTTGGGATGACTAATGACATTGTAACGGTCCAAGCCCACCGCTAGCCGATATTGTCATTTTGGGTTTTCCCTTCCGGGGCTTCCCCTCAAGGTTTTTACGACGTGTTTTCTAGGGAGAGGTCTCCACACCCTTATAATCACAATCCATCCCCCTTAGGGACCAGCGTCCTCCTGGCACACTGCCCGGCGTCTGGCTTTGATATCATTTGTAACTATAAGGTGTGGAAACCTCTCTCTAGAAGATGCGTTTTAAAAACCTTGAGGGGAAAGCCTAAAGAAGACAATACCTACTAGCACTCCCGAATCTTTGATAATATCCCCCCTCAACGTACTAAACCCAAAAAACAGGGACAGTATGCATAATATGTGAACAACCAAGGGGAAAAAATAGCCTTACAGATGCTTTAGACCAGCAAGTTGACCCCAAGCTGCAGGGATGGGGCCATTGAAGTTATTATGAGCAAGATTCAAATTCTGTAGGTGGGTCATGTTAGCTAGATAATCTGGTAGAACACCAGCTATATTATTGTTCTGCAAATCCCTGCATGAAGTAGTGCAAAACATCAGATTAACAACCCAAGTTTGTAGACTAACAGCACTACGTGGACGGATAAGGGTAACGACGATGACTCCTTACGCAACGCAACGTTTAACTCGATTCATCAAAACAGTAAAAGAAGTTTATAGATAAGTTCATCTTTCTATAGTTTTGCAACACAATTTGAAATTAACCAGCAACATAATTTCAAGTTCATAATTTAAGATAGGGCCAGTAAGATTGTTAGCAGTAACAGAATCGGACGAACAAACGGATTGCTTATCGATATCTCCAACCATATTCACCAACAATGAAGTTCAGAGAAATAGTACCATTCCAAGAAGAAAAAGTAGTTAAGTTTCTCTACCAAATGTTCCTTTTTTCTTTTTTTTTGTTTCACAGAACTTTCCCATTAGAATATTGAAGTGGAAGAATAGATTCCAAAATAAGATGGAATAAGCAAAAGAGAGAACAAATGAAAGATTAGATTCTATGCTAGAAAACTCAATCAGCTTCTTGACAGAAGTTTTAATTGAGCTAAACAAAAAGAATAAGAATTCTATTCGAGATTCGAGTACATAACTGTAATAGTCCAAGTCCACTGTTAGCAGATATTGTCCTCTTTAGGTTTTTGTAATAGTCCAAGTCCACTGTTAGCAGATATTGTCCTCTTTAGGTTTTTCCTTTTGGGCTTCTCCTCAAGGTTTTTAAAACGCGTCTGCTAGGGAGAGGTTTCTACACCCTTATAAAGAATGTTTTGTTCTCCTCCTCAACCGATGTGGGATCTCACAATCCACCCCCATTCGGGGCCCAGTGTACTCGCTGGCACTCGTTCCCTTCTCCAATCTAAGTGGGACCCCCCAAACCCACCCCCTTCAGGTCCCAACGTCCTTGCTAGCACATCGCCTCGTGTCCACCCCCCTTCAGGGCTTAGCCTCCTCCTTAGCATATCGTCCGATGTCTAGCTTTGATACTATTACCCCATTCGCAGATATTGTCCTCTTTGTGTTTTCACTTTCGGACTTCCCCTCAAGGTTTTTAAAACACGTCTGCTAGGGAGAGGTTTCCACACCCTCATAAATAATGCTTTGTTGTCCTCCCCAACCGATGTGGGATCTCACAATCTACCCCCTTTCGGGGCCAGCATCCTCGTTGACACTTGTTCCCTTCTCCAATCGATGTGGGACCCTCCAAATCCACCCCCTACAGAGTCCAGCGTCCTTGCTGGCACAACGCCTCATGTTCACCCCCTTCGGAACTCAGCCTCCTCCCTGGCACATCGTCCGGTGTCTGGCTCTAATACTATTACCCCGTTCGAATGTCCTCTTTGGGTTTTCTCTTCCGGACTTCCCCTCAAGGTTTTTAAAACGCGTCTGCTAGAGAGAGGTTTCTACACTCTTATAAAGAATGTTTCGTTCTCCTCCCCAACTGATGTGGATCTCACAATAACATTTCTACCATAAGAATCTAAAAAGAGAAGTAAGGCAGCTTACAGACTGGCCAAATATTTGAGTTTTGTAATTGAAGGAGAGAGTGATCCTGAAAATCCTGCTGAACCCAAGCTCCTGCAATTAGTACAAATTTAAAAACTAAATCCGTACTGCAAAACTGAACTCAATAAATCAAAGGCAAAGTCAACAGAAAAAGGAGTAAATTCTCTCAAAAGCAAAAGGACTTACAGTGATATAACGTTTCCATTTCGGCAGGTAATATGCGACCAACTAAAGCAAGGGCTTACAAAGTGATAGTTCCAATCAGTTATTTGATGATTGGAATCATTCAGTGCAACTAACAAATCAACCAAAGCTTCTCCTACACATTTAGAAAGTAATATCAGAGCAAGTGGTATAAACCAAAAGCATAAGAAACTTTGCAACATATGTAACCGCTCAAGCCCACGACTAGCAGATGTTGTCGGCTTTGGCCCGTTACATATCGATGTTAGTCTCACGGTTTTAAAACGCGTCTGCTAGGGAGAGGTTTCCACACTCTTATAAGAAATGCTTCGTTCCTCTCCCACAACTGATGTGGGATCTCACAATCCACCCCCTTCGGGGCCCAATGTCCTCGCTGACACACCGTCTGGTGTCTAGCTCTAATACCATTTGTAACAGCCCAAACTCACCGCTAGCAAATATTGTTCATTTTTGCCCATTACGTGTCGTTGTCAGCCTCACAATTTTATAACACGTTTGCTAGGGAGAGGTTTCCACACCCTTATAAGGAATGCTTCGTTTCCCTCTCCAACCGATGTTTGATCTCACAAGATCAGTTCTTTTCCACCGAACATAATCTTGTGATATTAATATTACTAATGTTTTCCAAACGAAGAGCAAGTTCCATCTGGCTAACTCGAGTTTGAGTATACCTTCCACATCAGGATCCGTGGATGCATAATTCAACCTCAACAATGAGAACAGCAACAGCCCCTGAATGATGAGTCTTAAGGGATTCCTTCTACGGAACATTGAAGACATGGAAGTATCTCCTTCTTCACACAATAATTGACAAAAGAAACATGTCAACAGTGTAAAGAACATTAAAATTAACAGAACAGATGAGTATTGGGTTCATATATCTAAGGAATTACATAGTGATCAATCATTAAAGAACAACTCTGGTTTTCAAATGATTAAACAATCGAGTCCGATACTTAGGGGATGGATTGGTGTGGTTTCTCTACGCCTAGGACACCAGAACATCGAACCATGAACGAGGAAATCTTCTCAATACAAAGGAGATGTCACAGTTCAAATTATCATATGGATACAAACGTATAAGCAAAAGATCATCAAGTAAAAGTTATGATCAAACAGCCCACAAAGTTTCTTGTTGGTTTTATGTGTTCCCTCCATTGTGAAAGGAATAACATGAAGAACAGAAAAATGGAGAGGTTGAAGAAGGTTTACTCACTAGTATCAGCCATGGCTTCAGAGGCTGCAAAAGCTTCAAAGCAAAGAAGAATGGATCATGCTAGAGAAAGAGAAGCAGCAGACATTGTTAAATAAACTAATCAAATCATGGGGGAATTCAATGAAATCAGGAAAAGAAAAAACTGTATAAGGGCCCCACAAAGCATTCAAAATGAAAATGCAAGATGAAAATGAGGCTGAGCTGCTGCTGCTGCTTGCTTGTTATGCCAGTTGATGGTGGAATCCGAATGCGAATGAGCATTAGAATCTCTGTTCCCATCGCACCTTTGGGCCTCTGCTTTTAATATCATTGATCGATCTGTATCATTCAGAAATGAATACACAATTAGCACCACATCCACCTCCACCTTTGCTTTGCTTTACTTTTCCAAAACCCCTTTTGTTAAATGAAAGAGAAAAAGTTGAAATGCGCTTTAAAAGAGTCAAAGAAGCTTCCACTCCTCCACTGGACATTAATGCACTATCCATATTCCCTCTTTGGATGACAACAAATCTTAGATTTTTCTGAAAAGAAGGCTAATGAAAAGGACCATTGTTGGGAAAAGGATGCCGCCATGATAACGATAACCCTTTCTCCTTCCCTACTTCAAAGCTACTTTACATGGACAGCTTCTTTTCCACTCGCTCTCCAAAGAACCCTAATCCCAATGGTCTTTGAAAGTAGAGATGTTAAACAACAATCAATTCATCTAATGGGGATAATGGATGCTACACCAAATATTTTAGGATTTAAAATAATGGGTATTTGTAATCATTGAAAAATTAATGGGGGAAATGCAGAAAATCGATGATGACCAAATGGAATAGTGGGTTTTGTTCGTGGAAAATCCCATATCGGTTGGGGGAGAAGAACGAAGTAATAGGGTGTGGAAACCTCCCCTAGACGTGTTTTAAAAACTTTGAGGGGAAGCCCGAATGGAAAGCCTATAGAAGACAATATCTCGTAGCGTTAGGCTTGGGCTGTTACAAATGGTATCAAAGTTAAGCATTCGGCGATTTGCCAGCGAGGAGGCTGAGCCCTGAAGGGGGGTTGACACGAGGTGGTGTGCCAGCAAGGACGTTGGGCGCTGAATGGGGTGGATTGGAGTGTCCCATATCGATTGGAGAAGTGAACGAGTGCCAGCAAGAACACGGGGCCCCGAAGGAGGATGGATTGTGAGATCTCACATCGGTTGGGGAGGAGAACGAAACATTTTTTATAAGGGCTTGGGCCGTTGGCGATGTGCTAGCGAGGAAGTTGAGCTCCGAAGGGGGTTGACACAAGGCGGTGTGTCAGCAAAGACGTTGGACCCTGAACATGGGTGGATTGGAGGGTCCCACATCGATTGGGGAATAACGAAACGTTTTTTACAAGGGTGTGGAAGCCTCCCTCTCAACTTTGAGGAGAAGCCCAAAAGGGAAAGAAGAACGAAACATTGTTTATAAGGGTTTGGAAGTCCCTCAACCTTAAAGAGAAGCCCAAGAGGAAAATTTTAAAGAGAACAATATCTCGATGGCTTCAGCAAGCCGTTATTTCTCAAATCCTGTCAAGGTTTTAGATATGGTGTCAAACATATGTTGGAAGTTAATGGAAATATCAAAAAAAATTAATTGACAAACAAACATTTCACCATTTTTAAATGGGTATAAATATTTTTCTTATTAATATATTTGGTTGATATTTTTGTTATAATACGTACTATTTTTTTGGAAAGACTTTGCATCGTAAATTCGGATTTCTTTTCCGTTTCTATTCTCAAATGAAAGATTAGGTCGTAGACTTATAGATTCCAATACTTTGTTTATGTGAGATCTCACATTGATTGGAGAGAGGAACGAGTGTCAACAAGGACGTTAACTCTAAAGAGAGGTGGATTGTGAGATCCCACATCAGTTGAAGAGGGGAACGTGTCAACGAGAACGCTGGGCCTCGAAGGGGTTGAATTATGATATCCCACATCGGTTGGAGAGGGAACGAAACATTCTTTATAAGGGTGTGAAAACCTCTTCCTAGCAAACACATTTTAAAATCTTGAGGGGAAGCCCGAAACAAAAAAATTCAAATAGGACAATGTCTGCTAGCAGTGAGCTCGAATTGTTATAGTTTATTAGTTTTTTCCGTATCAAGAAGGTTAGAGAAACGAACTAATAAAGAAGTAAACTATTGAACCAGTCATGTTTCGAGGAGTTATCTTGAGATAAAAGAATCACGTGTCCATATTGGACACAGACTTCCAACAATCTCAAGAACGATTCTTTCTTGTCATTAAGGCAGTACATCAATAATATTCTTAAAAGCTTCTCCGACAAGTATCGTTGAGAATTATTGAGAGGAGTAATCTCACATTCACTAATTAAGAGGAAGATCGTGGATTTATAAGTATATGGAACATCTATCATAATCGGTATGAAACCTTTTGAAAAAAACATTCGCTTATGCTCAAAGAGGATAATATCATACCATTGTGAAGGTTCGTGATTTCTAACATGATATCAAGAAGTTGTGAGTCTCGAAGTTGTAATCAAAGGTGACACTGGTGTTGAACAAAGGGTGTGCTATGTTCGAGGGCTCTAGAGAAGGAGTTGAGCCTCGATTAAGGGGAGGCTACGAGAGTTCTAGAGGAGGCCTCAGCGGAGGCTCTATGGTGTACTTTGTTCGAGGGGAGGATTCTTGAGAGGAGTAGTCATACACAGGCTAATTAAGAGGAATGTCACGGGTTTATAAGTACGGAACACCTATTAGTGATTATGATTATAGCGGACAACATCATACAATTCCTAACACTTTTGACCCTTTCAAATGATAGCTCTCATCCCTGCTTTATTATCGATCATAGTCACATATCAATATGTACGGGGACGAATTTATAGTAGGTGGTTTCCATTGATCACGTCCATTAGAACTTCAAACCCATTATGTGGTGTAATGAAAATTGCGTCGATTATGGATCACCTCTCACTTGACGCGTATATTTTTTTTTTTACCCAAATGGGCTTAACCAAAGCTCGACTCAAACATTTATGTACTTCGACGTAAATTTTTCTTCATGAAAAATTGCATCATTTGATTTCAAGATCACGATAATTTTATAAGTTATACTATTAACTACATATCTGAGAAAAAAATCGATGATAGCTTTTGTCTCTAATTTAGGTCACGTAGAATAATGTTAGCCTTACAAAAGCTATATATCCTCGAAACCGTTCCCCTTGCAAGTCCTTATGAAACTCTATTAATCCCTTAATAGTTAAGGGATCCTTCGGGTAGCAGAGGGGAAGAAGCACTACACCTCTCAAGGTCATGATAGAGTCGCATATGATTATTGTATGCAATATTAATTTTCTCAATTAATGAATTTATAAATTTTTTGTAGTCAAGTCGAGTACAAACTTATTGTATCCAACAAATGCATCCCTTCTAGAAGTCACTAAAACTAATTTAATAAGACATTCGCAGTTTCACCGTTTGAGTTAGTTCATACTTACACATGCATTACTTAATCTTTAAGACAAGCATATGATTACTGGCAGGATCAACCAAGTAGCACTCCAACACGACGTTGCTGTCCACTTGCCCTCACAATTTGTCGTCTCCTCCTCTCAAGAGAGTGTGAGAGAAGCAACGTGGGAGCAAGCATCATTCATTCATCTTTCATTTAGTAATATATAGACAACATGTTCGAGGGGTTTCTCAAGAACATCATGTCGCCAAATGCACGACATTTGAGAGTATAACGAGCTGGGATGCGTTTCAATACAAATGCACATCATGCCACCAAATGCACGGATACATAAGCATTTTGTTCAATGAAGCTAATGAACAAATTGGGTAAATTTGAAAGTGGAAAGTAAAAACGTTGAAAGAATTATAAAATCCAAAGGGAGAAAAAAAATGAAGATATGGGGAAAGTGGGATGACGTCATATTGAGAGGATGAAAGTGGGAATGGATAAAAAGCATAAACGGAGAGGAGAGAGTGTTTTGCGTGTCGTCTTGCTGTTCCCATTGCCACCCGACACCCACCGTTGTCCCCAATTTCAACTACCAAACCAACCACTTCCTCATCATCATCATGTTTGGTCTTTAAATTTTTAACTATGTATTTATTAGATATGGACATGTTTAAAATTTTAGAAATTAATTCATCTATTAAATGTAAATTTAATGGTATATTTAATATAAAAATTTAAAAATATCAAAGAGGTAAAAAAATTTATGAACCTATGGTTAGGTTATGGAAGTAATTAGTGAACATAACGTACTCGTATTTTTAGTCATGCATAAAGTTCGATAGTGCTAGTCGTGTCATCTATAAATTAGATGATATTGTGAGAAACCCACGTTATCACATTAAGCACTCAACTGAGAATTGAACTGAACTTGGGTCTACATCATAGCAGGGTACTATTCTTCCACAAGACCACTAGTGCTTCTACCTTTAGACATATCCTTAACTTACTCGTATTTTGGTCATGCAGTTCTTTCGATGTCCTTAGCTTTTATTTTCACCTCTCGATTTAAAAAAAAAAAAAAAAAGAGTTTGGTAGTTCTACTTGTGTTATCTACAAATTAGGTGATATTGTGAGAAATCCAAGTTTTCGCATTATGCACTAATTTCATCATTGCTAATCTTCAAGATGCACCAGCAGAGAATCAAACTCGGGGTCTATAATGTGGCAAGTTACTATTCTACCACTAGACCACTTGTGCTTCAACCTTTAGGCACATCGATAACGTTCTTGTATTTTGGTCATGCATTTCTTCCGAAGTCCTTAACTTTCAGTTTCACCTCTCAATTTTTTTTTTTTTTTTTTTAAAAAAAAGCTCGATAGTTGCTACTCGTGCCATCTATAAATTTAAAATGACATTGTGACAAACCCAAGTTTTTACATTATGCACTAGTTGAGAATCAAACTCGGGTTTGTACCGTGGTAGGGTACTATTCTACCACTAGACCACTAGTGCTTCGACCTTAGGCATATCCATAACATACTCATATTTTAGTCATGCAGTTATTCTGAAGTTCTTAAATTTTAGTTTCACCTCTCAATTAAAAAAAAAAAAAAAAATTGTTAGTGCTACTCGTGTCATCTACAACAAATTAGATGATATTGTGAGTGAATAAGTCATTTCACATTATGCACTAATTACTGTGCTATAAACGCACTCATAAGAGGGAAGATGGGACCACGTCGGATAGCCTAATAGCTGGTCGGGGATCACATCCTCCAAGCTTACGTGTCTCTATGGTACTAAGGGATACACCAACAACCTCCCTTAGATCATGTTTAAACTAGAAATCACCCTATTGTCTCATTTAGAATTTTATGTGGTTGCGCCACAACCTAGGTCACTGATCATTCACTACATATATCAAGTTCTCAAAGTCAAAAAATAGAAAGGTTGTAGGACCTTTACAGACTCCAATGGGGTAAGACTTAGAACAAAAACATGCTCAAAGCTTTGAGGAACCCTAGATGCTCAGATAGCACAAGAGACCAAGCCCGGACTTCCTAGAGTCTAGATAAAAGCTCGTGGATATCTACTATGTTAAGGAAACAATTAGAGCCTACAAGTCGATTGCTTATTGAGTATATTTTTATACTCACCCTTTTTCCGTTTCTTTTTTAAGTGTTTTTAAGTTGCAGATCGGGGTGGAGCGTCAGTTTGTCTTTGTTTTTTAGTCTTTTGTGATTTATAATTGTATTCCACACCTATTTCCCCCTGTTATGATAAACTTGAGCAACACGTCTTATCAAGAATCAACTCATGCAAAGTCTCTAATGTCGGCATGAAGTCTAATCTAAGGTTCATTGTAAAATGTGGAGAAATAGTTTTGGAGAAGTTTGAACTTCAAATTGAAGTAATGGGCTCACATAGGTTGACTTGGATTTTAAAGGACAAAATCGAACTTTGATGAAGGATAAATTGGTGACACAAACTTGTAATTAGGTGAGGGGCCTTTTGTAGTTAGATAATTGAATAATGTTTGATGGTGCATACTCCATTGACCATGCATGCACCATATTATTTATGCTATGTGTATGTGTTCTATGTAATGACATATGATGTTAGGCTATATATGCATGTGATATCCATTACGCCATATTGTGAATGAAATGAAATACTATGTATGTCATGTTATGTCTTGACATGTAAAGATATTTGATGGATTATGTGACGACTGCCATGTATACATGATGCATGTATGTACTATGTCATGGATGAAAGGAGAAATGAAATGATGTTAATGCTATGAATGTAAATCATGGGGACTTCATGCATGTATGTATGTCATGTACCGGGATACTTCCCCATTATGCTATGTTAGTACGAATGCGTACCTTTGATATTTATATTCGCCATGATATTATGCGAGACTTTCCTTTTTAGTGGCATCGAACGACGCGTTAGCGCATTGTGCTCGACCAAGAAAGGCCCAAGGGGTGCATATATGAGCCCGTCTAGTGGGTCTATGTGTGTGAGCTGTGTGGGGAAATACAACACATCAAACCCGGCCCGAAATTGGAAAGAGCTCAAGACCATGTGATAGTTTTTAAATGATAAGTCTCATCATTATATGCGTGTGATTGCATCACTAACCCTAACAGTGGGGTGACTTACTGAGTATTTCTTAAAATACTCAAGCCACGTGCTACTCTTATTTTTCAGGTAAAGGTAAAACGTCTCTATACGGATGACGGTGAATGCTGGAATGTAACGCCCCTAATTTTCTTTAACCTAATTAGTGACGTCACCCATGCATACTTATCTCATTAGGCGGAAGCTCATCATAAATAACCTTGAAATAGTCTTTCATAAAAATTCATGAATCCAAAACAAAACCTAAACTCCGAAAATAAACCTTCAATACTGAATTCAAAATAAATCCAAATAAAACGATACTCAATCCTATAACTTAAAACAGTCTAATAAAAGTAAACTCCTAAAAATATCCCGTCTCCAACTTCCATGGTGGCCTCAGCTCCGCCGTCAACCGTACATTGGCGCCTTGCCTTTACCTGAAAAATGTAGGTAGCACGTGGCTTGAGTATTTTATGAAATACTCAGTAAGTCACCCCACTGTTGGGGTTAGGAATGCAAACACATGCAACATATGAGCGGGACCTAACTTTTCATAAACTTTTCATAGCCTTGGGCGCTTTTCTATTCCGGGTAGGGTTGGATGTGTGGTACTCCTTCACACATGGCCCATGTACGTGTACATGAACCCACCAGGCGAGCTCTTATACGTACCCCCTGGGCCTGACTTGGTCGGGCACAACGTGTTACACGTAGCCGGACACCACAGAACAGAAAAGGGCCTGCATGATATCATGGCAAACATAAATATCGTATTTCATTCTTTCGTATCATAAAGGGGAAGAATCCCGATGCACGTGACATACATATATGCATGAGGTCCCTTAACATATTTAACATGGCATATTACATAAACATCTCATGACATGACTCGATAATTCTACGTGTATCTATGGCATCAACCAACATATTCATGGCATACAATACTAACATCTCATTCATGACATAACATAAACAGTCAACAGTCAACACAAGTTCATCATACATCACATAACATACACAATCTACGGTCAACACAATCTATACATAACATAATCATATCACATAAAATATGGTGCATGCAGGGGCCACAGGGCACGCACCATCATACAACACGTAGTAAGCTAACTCCAACAGTAAGGTCACTTACCTCGATGGTCTTGGTTGAAGTCACTCACAACGAGCTAATCCCCGCGGTTAAATATGTCCTATGATAACCACATAAAAATTTAGAACCTTTCATAAGGTACCCTAGCTAAACCTCATGCTATTTATCAAAATAAACCCTCGACCTAATCTGTCTTTAATGTTTAGGAGCCATACTGACCTCGGATGGTAAAACTAAGGGCAGAAACGGCTTCGGAAGGACCAAAAACCTTGGAATCGATATATTATAGTGATACCGATTCACCAAGCCGAGCTGCCGAGCCGACCAATTAAGCCGCCAAGCTGAGCTGCGGGATTTGACGGAGCCGAGCTGCGGGTTTTGACGGAGCCGAGCCGCGTACACGTCAAGCCGAGTCGAGAGCACGCGTGCGGAGCCGAGACCAAGGCTGCAGCGCGCGTCCGCGTTGGGCCGAAACGCACAGGGCCCGCGTTCGTTCCGTGGGCTGGTTCAGAGGCCAAACGTGAACCCAACCCGTTTTCCTTCGTCTTCCTTACCCGAAATCTCGTAAAAACCCTAATCGTCGCTGCGCCGCCAACGACGTCGTCACAACCCCGATTCCGACGACGCGACGACACCCCTTGCCTATTCCGACCGACGCGCAACGATATTCAACACCGATAGCCTCGGTCGCTTCTCCCTCCGGCCACTCACCGAAGAAAATCCAGCGAACCACCTCACATGTTTTTCCTGGCTAACCCTCTCGATTTTTCCGTACTCTTAGACACCCTCGAAAATCCTAAACGTTTGGAGAGCAAAAGTTGTTTTCAATGAAGAGGAGAGTTGTATATGGGAATATAAAAGTCTTTATGACTTTTCCATTAAGGCAGTAATTTTCCTTGCTAGAAATCATTCCTTTTCCAGCGACAATAAATGCAACATAATATCTTTTCATTTTGGCAGCAAAAATAAAGATCTTAGCATAAAATCTAAAATAAATAAAACAAAAATTCGAATCCTTACATGGAATGACCATAGAAGTCAAGATAGTGTAGTAGTATACATTGGCTTTTCATTTAGTAGTTGATAGGTGGCTTTTCATTTTCGTATTCAAATATTAAGTTATTTATATTTTATGCTTTTAAATTAACCGTGTACATCCATGACTTTGTTTAAAATATTTTATTTTAAATTTTCGCATATGTTATTAATAGCATGCATGTGGTGACGTCTCTAATTAAACATGAAAATTAGGAGTATTACAGTGGTTCTATTCAATCAGCCGGTTTAGCAACTTCTAGTCACTCGCACCTCTACTCAGTCAAATCATCCTCCAACATGCAACTTCTCTCGGCTTCTACTCGACTTATGCCACTCGAACTTGACTTTGAGGCATAAATTACTATGTTTTCAATTTCTTACCACGTTGTTACCACTTTTTTTTTAATCTTTTTGAAGCAATTGTTGATATAAGTGAAAACATTTGAGATTAGTAATATTTTTTTAATTAATTATGGGAATGGGTTGAAGTTAGTTTCTTCAATATGTTCTAAGTTCAATGTTGTCATCCCTAGAACTAGGCCATGACAATTAGGATTAGGTTACAACTAATTAAGGAAATTTAGTGTTATTTGCTTAAGCCAACACTATAATTTTATTGTTGAAACGCCTACGAACTAGGTTGGATGAATTGAATGAAACATGAATCTCATGTAATCTAAGTCGTTTTGAATGAGTTTATTCTCTTCATAGTTAATGAAATTGTATGAAAATAATTTTTACAGGAAAGATGATTAAGTAGATTCGGAGTGATGTATAAGAAAATATAAAAATTTAAAGACAATAGAAAAGTTTGTAAAATTGTGAGGAAAACAAAAAAGTGATAAGAGAAAAAGAATCGTAGAATGACATTTATCAGGTGAAGGGAGGCGTAGTGCAGAGGACACGTGCCACTCAATAAGAGGAGACACACATTGAACAGATGTGCATTGAAGCCAAGCTTGAGCATAAGCAAGACCGAGGCAACAATGTTGATACGAGAGACAAAGATAGGCTAGATAAAGGCCAGGTAGCACCCCCAACCTTAATCTTGAAAGTCAATCTCGAAAGTCGGGTTTCCTAAAGAAGTTTGTGCGTGCAACTTTAGAGTGAAGTCTGTTCATACGAAATATGAAAGCTTGCCAAATTTGGTGTCAATCTGACACCGGACTGATGTTCCACGAGACTGCATAATACCTAAGGTAGGTAACTTCACAAGAGTTGTCGAGACCAGCATTCACGCAAGAAGAGAGTACCAACTGGAGTTATGTGGTTCTAAACAAAAAAAGACTCCTAAAACTTAGCTACTACTAGAAAGAAAGTAGTAGCCGCTATGCAAAGCTAATCGATTTTATTTTCATACTTGTAAAGTACGAGCTAGGGCTAATAGCAAAAACAAAGTGACTAGCGAGCCACTACTATCTGTTCCTATATAGGTTAGTTTCCTATTTTCTTAGGCCTGGTCACCTTCCTCGTATCCCTTATGCTTAGGAGTGGGATCCATGGTGACCCAGAGAAACCTCTCATCTCAAATGCTACAAAAGGTGTTAAATATTGATTTCGTGAGCTTGTGTCGAAATGACTTTATAGGAGTAATGACTATAGTGACTTTGGGTCTTTGAAAAATTTCATGAGCCCAATGAGAGTTCGAGAATGTTTGGGGTGAAGCTGCTCGACTCTTTCTTCTTTCACGGTAAAGTGGCTTTGCTACTTCTCTTTCTCTAAAGAAATGTTTTTGATGAGAAGAGAATTTTACTTAACCGTGTAAAATTATTACTGGTTCATTATTCTTTCATTTTCCCAAGAAAAAAAAGGAAGGTTTCGCGGAAGGTTGGGACCTATTTTGAAGTAATCATAAAGAAATCAGCACACATGAATGAGTTAAATTTAATATGTCCCCAAGAAACACTACAATAAATGAAGCGGCATGAAGACCAAAAAAGTGTTAAAGAATTGATTGTCATATGAAGATGGTCAGTGAGAAGTTGATTGTAGTGTAGTGCTAACATGGAAATGCGTTACAACCTTCTAGACCTTACTGCCATATGGGTTCATGCCATGGGTTACAACCTTCTAGACCTTACTGCCATATGGGTTCATGGTTGGGTTAGGGTTCATGGTTGGCTTGTGAGCCTCCCCCAAGGGTGCACCGTTATGAGTGACTAAAAGAATATGAGTGTTGAGGCAAAGGTGACCATATCTAGGGTGCCATCCTAGCGTAGGTAAGGATATACCAACATTAACTAGTTTTATCATTGTTTTTCTTGTAAGTCCTTGTTAGAGTTCGAGAAAAGGGTGAGGGAGGCCATGGTGGGATAGTCCACAACCATTAGACAATTGTTTTGTCGTACTTATGTTGTAAGACTCGGAGACCAAAAATAGATCCGTCAGTGGGATAGTTCATAAGTAGTCCATAGTTCCATATTCATTCTGAAGCATGTTATTTCCAACGGGTTCGTTGGCAGGCAGTCCACATCGTTTTTCTGAAAGTTATTAGAAAGGAAATTTGGAACCACATTGTTTTTCTGAAAAATTGAACGTGGATGAAGAGGCAGTGGGCACGCGTTGGTAGGTGGTGGCGATAGTGCGTTTGAAGTAGAGTGGAACACATGGCAACACATTGAGTGGAGATATTCATTCGGCTCCTTGTGGTGACACATGTGCGGGTTGACCCAATCCGACAACTCGTGTTTAACTCGAGACTTGCACGCCCGCAACTCGTGAACCTTTAACCAAAATTGGAAGTGCGACATGAACCCAATCCAGTGATTTGACTACTGACTCATATTTGCAGCAACCCTCTGCATGTGATAGTTTTGCGTAAAATCGCACATGAAAAGCCTTTCCCGGTGTGTTTAAGACTATGTGAGTCTCTTCTTGCCCCGTTTGACCTCTATTTAACAATTTTTTGTTTCAATTGTAATACTGACCATGATAATGCTTGAAATAGAACCTATTGGAGAAATTTCTAAAATTTTGGAGCTTCTAACATGCGAAAAAGCTAGCTCAAGCAAACATATATCATCCAGATAAGTAACCACAAGAACTTTAGGCAAGTAATACTTGTAGGGATTGCTAGGATGTGCTAGTATGGGAGCATTACTTACGTTTGGTGGTTAGAAAATGCATGTTAAGGACTTCAGAAAGTTGTATTTGGATAAGTATGTACTATATGTATGTGATGGTAAAATTTCTGTTATGTCCTTGGTTGAGATTTCTGAGAAACACGTTGTTTTATGCATTATATAAAGGTAGATAGGGGATATGCATGACTAGAATATCAATTGAGCAATGAGGACGAGTATGTTATGCACGATGTAAGAAATTACAAAAATGTCTCTACAATGAGATGTTTTTTAATGTTGTTTTAAATGCTTTCCATTGTGTTAGCAAAGAGGATGGACTATTATGATCTATGTTCTGGGTGATCAATGGATGTTGTCTCGGTGTTGAATTTTTTGCTTGTATATATGTACAATACAGTATGTCTTAACTCCAGGTGTTTGACGGTGTGTTTTCCTTGTAAAGCGTGCTTATCTGCACAGAGCTGGATGTTAGAGTTAAGTGTTAGAATAATTTGATTGTGTGGAATCCCGTTAAATAAACATGATTTCTTTTTGGAAAGATAGGATATCTTTAGCTATTTAGTTTAACTACTCTGCCATTTTGTGTTAGTTTCTATTTCTCTTAGTCATTTGTAACGCTATAAAAGCTAAGTTAAGTATTCAATAATATCATCAAACTCCAATTGTTTATATTTCTTGCGTAGTCATTCTTCGGTGAAAATTGGACTGGGAAAAATATTGAAATGGATGAGAACACAGCCGAAGAAGGAGAAATCACAGAGGAAACGACTAAACCGATTGCTGAAACAATTGAACCAGTTGTTGAAAACGAAGAGGGAGAAATCATGGAGGAAACAACTGAACTAGTTTCTGAAACGGTTGAACTAGTTGTTGAAAACAATTTTTCAATAGTTATTGCACAAAATCTGTCAATAAGGGTGGGGAGAAATCGACATCCACCGGTTATGCAGATTATAATTTCGGTGAAGGATTATCTGAAGAGGATGAAGAAAAGGAATTTTAATGATTTTCTGATCCGGTGCATTTTGAGGAAGTTTTCAAAAGCCCAAAATGGAGATTGACTACGAATGAAGAAATCAAATCCATTGAAAAAAATCAGACACAGAACTTGGTGGTTCTATCAGCTGGAGCAAAGCAAATAAGAGTGAAATGAATTTATAAGAGCAAGCTAAATGAGTTTGGAGAAGTTGATAATTGATGGTAAAAGGTTTCACACAAGAGTAATGAATTGATTACACGGAAGTGTATGCACCTATGACCAGAATGGATATTGTGAGAATGATATATGCTTTTTGAGCCTAAAAAGGTTGGAAACTCTATCAATTATATGTCAAATCAACCTTTTGGCGAGTTAAAAGAAGATATTTTTGTTGAACAACCAAAATGCTAATTCCAAATGGGAAGAGAGGAGATGGTGTACAAACTCCAAAAGGCTATCTCGGGATTAAAACAAGCACCTAAAACATCGTTTAGTCGAAAAGAATCATACTTCATCAAGAAAGGATTCAAAAGCAATTCAATGAGCCGACAATCTTCATCAAGAGGAAGGGAGGTAAAATTATTGATGATCATTTATTTATTGGAGATAATGAAAAATTATTGGAGTTTAAATGTTTCATGAAGAAAGAGTTTGATATGACTTACTTAGATCAGATCAGATTTTTCTTTGGAATAGAGGTAATACAAAGATTAGATGATATTTTTATGTAACTTTGTATAAACAAATAGTGGGAAGTCTGGTGTATCTCAGGTACTCGTCTTGATCTCATGTTTGTTGTAAGTTTGATTAGTCGTTTTATGGCATATCCAACACAACAACATTTTGCAGTAGCTAAAAGTGTTTTAAGGTACTTCAAAGGTACGATAGATTATGCGGTATTTTATAGAAAGGGAGGAGTTAGTGATTTAAACGGATCTACTGATAGTGACTATGCCAGAGACATGGAAGATAACAAGAGTACTTTAGGTTATGTGTTTATGATGAGTGGAGGAGCAGTAGCTTTGTCTTCTCATAAGTATCTTATAGTCATCTTATCAACTACAGACGCTAAATTTGTTACTGTTAGTGTCTGTGCATGTCAAGCTGTTTGGATGAGGAAGATACTCAAAGAGATTGGCCACTCTCAAATAGAAGGAACAAAGCTAATATGCGATAATACTTGAAACTCAAGCTAATATGTCTTTTATTATTTTTAAGGCTATAAAAGTCAAATTCAGTATTCAATAGTATCATCATTTGAAACTCCAATTGATTATATTTCTGACTTGGTAATTCTTTGGTCAAAACCTTACATTAGAGTGGCTAGACAAAGATCTAGGTCAGGAAGCCTCTAGCAGGTGAAGGAGCTTAGATTTGTGAGCGACAGTCAGAAGGTCTAGACTCTAATACTCTTAGACTAAGAACGACTCTTGGAGTCAAAATAGAGCAGCCAGAAGCATGAAGTCTATCATATGTAACGTAGTTGCCTTAGGAATCTAGTAGACCTCATCAGCTCTGAGATATGACTAAGGTGAAATTAAAAATTATGGGTTACGTGCTTAGGTGATCGATATGCATATCTCCCTAGCAAAGTCTGCATGAGAGTCAAGCTTAGGGTGCTACAATTAGTACGGTTTACATGTTGGCCCTAGTTAGTACATTTTCAGTAGTCCTTGCACCCCAGGACTGTGAGTGATCTGAGTTTTAGATTTGTATAAACCTAGAGTTTGGTTTAGCTAGAGAAGCTAACCCCGAACGTCCTAGAAACAATAGAAGGGATTCAACTGCCTAGATACCCCTAAGAACCTAGTACACCTCCACAACATTTAAATACGATTAAGTTATATTAAAGAACTTCGAAGCCACTTGGGTTACTATTGAGTGTAGAGTTAGGACAAGGTTGACGTCGTGATCCCGTTAAACCAGTCTCAGAGAGTGACTAGAGACCACACGAGTAGTTAACTCAAGACACAACTCTTGTTGAATGTAGAAACGAGTCAAGACTTGTTGACTTTTTGGTCCTTAATTTCAAATTAATTAATTTTAATTAATTAATTAATTAATTAATGTTTTGATGATAACAAACCAACACTTAATTATTAACAATTATCAGTATTTTGAATGGTCTACCGTGTGAAGTTGGAAGTAACGATTTCAACGTATTTTTTTAATCACTCAAATTAGAGCTAAAACGAAGAAGTAACAGTCGAAACAAAATGTCTAACGTGATGATGTGGCGGAAAAATTTGGGGACCACGTAACAAATTGAGAAATTTTTTAATTACTTCTAATAAATAGAACTAAAAACAATATCAGTTTTAATTTGGTATAAAACATCTTATATATTTGAATTATAAAAATTAAAAAATAGTTACTCAAATTATTTTTATTAATTTTATATTATATTATTATATTTAATATATATATATAATTTGAAAAAAAATTTGGTCCATTTAAACTCATCTTCTCCTCCATATTCTAACACAACTTTCATAATTTCTTTTATCTCAAATTTTCTAAGTGGAAATAATTGAGTGATCAAATTTTAGATTGTTGTGGAGTGTTCCTACAAAATTCAGATACTTTACTGGTTTGATCCTGAGGAGTGGAAGGATTGAGTTTGCTCTTGAACTCTAAAAAAAGCGGTGTAGCGGTTGGACTCTGATCCGAGGAAAGAGTCGAGAAAGGTCTATTCAAATTCTCAGGCGCTTGGGGAGTAGAGTAGGTCGAATTTGACCGAACCAATATAAAACTACGGCGTTATATTTTCTAACTCTTCCCTGTTTAATCTCGAAATTGTTATTGTGATTTATTGCATGTTCTAAAGTTTTCCATAATTGTTTGTTATTTCTTGAACTATTTTATTGTATTAATTATCATCTTCTACTCATTTTCAAAAAAAGTTTCATAATCTAAAAAATTAATCACGCTTAAATACTTTTATTGTTAAAACTCTATTCAACCCTCTAGACCTCCTTATTTAAATGGAACAAATTATACTTATTATAAAGCTAGAATGAAAATTTGTTTGCAATGTTGATTATCAAATATGGTTAAATGTTAGTAAATACCCCTTACATTCCAATAAAAATTGTTAATCATCCGATGAGCATGAGAGGAAGAAGTGTTCTTTTAGTGCTAATGTTACAAATGTCTTTATTGTCCTCTAAGTAAGGATGTTGTATGTCTTTATTGTCCTCTAAGTAAGGAAATAGAGTATCTATGTGTTCTTTGGCAATATAAAATTTGAAAAATTCTTGAAGTAACTCATGAGGGAACAAATCAAGCTAAAGAAACAAAGATTAGCATGTTAGTTAATAATTACGAACTATATAAAGTGGTTGCTTAAGACACATGACCGGAAATCGAAATCAATCAAGTTTGTGAATTTTTCCAAGAAAGATGGTGGCTTAGTAACCTTTGGTGATAGCAAGAAGAGTAAAATAATTAATGAGGGTACTGTAGCTAATGACACTTGTGACTTAATAACCTTCGATGATAACAAGAATGGTAAAATAATTGATGAGGATACTATAGCTAATGACACTTGTGACTTAGTAACCTTTGGTGATAACAAGAATGGTAAAATAATTGATAAGGATATTGTAGCTAATGACACTTGTACTCTTATTGAAAATGTACTTTTAAACCGTTACTGAGCATTAGTCAATTATGTGATAAAAGGTTTTAGAGTTATATTTCATAAAAATAATTGCATAATTGAAAATATTAGTGATTGCATAATTGAAAATGTTAGTGATAGAAAATGTTTTAGCGGTGACCAAAAAAATGAAATTTTCGTCACCTGAGAGATTCAAACTCTCGCGGGAAAACCCCATGTACTTAACAGGCACACACCTTACCCAATCAACCAAAGCGACTTTTTTGTTTTAGGAACGAATCTCGAAGAGACACTAGGCACAACAAAGGTAGATGATTAATGAGGAATCAATTACAACTTTGGGACATACACGGTAGCTTAGAGAGGAGTAAAGGGTAAGCCCAACGTCCTATAGACCAAAGGAAAGTTGTGGAAACCTAGTAGAAGAAGGAAGCGATGAGGGCCTACAAGTAGGTTGGTTACCAAGTATATTTTTATATTTACACCTTTCTCCTTTTCTAGTGTACAGGTCAAGGTGGGGAGATGCTCGGGAGCTCTACTATCATAGAGGGGTGTCGACCCGGAGTGTTGTTAGTTGTATTCGACCTGGGCCATGAATTAATTGTATAATTTTTTGGGTTTATTTTGAATTCTTTTGTATCCCAGACCCTTTTTCCTGTTTGTATATAACTTGAAATTTTTTACACAGGTGTTGTATGTCTTTTAAAGTTTAAAAAATTTGTCTTTTCATCGCTTCCATCCTAGATCCAACATCGGTTTGAGAGGGGAACAAAACATTCCATATATAAGGGTGTGAATACCTCTATGAGATCGCGAGGTAAAAAATATTCCATATATAAGAGTGTGAATACCTCTATGAGATCGTGAGGTAACGGGCCAAAGTGGACAACGTGTTTTAGCGGTGGCCTTTGGCTAGTACAAAAAAATGAACTTTTCGTCGCCTGAGAGATTCAAACTCTCGCGGGAAAACCCCATGTACTTAGCAGGCACACGCCTTAACCACTCGGTCAAAGCGACTTTTTTGTTTTAGGAACGAATCTCGAAGAGGCACTAGGGACAACAAAGGTAGATGCTTAATGAGGAATCAATTACAACTTCAGGACCTACACGGTAGCTTAGAGCACAGTAAAGGGTAAGCTCGAACTTCCTATAAACCAAAAGAAAGTCGTGGAAACCTAGTAGAAGAAGGAAGCGATGAGGGCCTACAAGTAGGTTGGTTACTAAGTATATTTTCATACTTACACCTTTCAACTTTCTAGTGTACTGGTCAAGGTGGGGAGATGCTTGGGAGCTCTACTAGGACAGAGGGGTGTCGACCCAGAGTGTATGTTAGTTGTATTGGACCTGGGACATCAATTAGTTGTATAAATTTTTGGGTTGATTTTGAATTCTTTTGTATCCCAAGCCTTTTTCCCATTTGTAAATAACTTGAAATTTCTGACACAAGTGTTGATGTTTCAGGTCGAATATAACTAACAGATGTTGGGATTTATGCCGTAAAGCTTCGTAATTAATTATTTAGGTTTTTAACAATAACTTTTATTTATTTTTTTTTTTTTTGTAATTTAATTGTATCCATGGTATGAAAATCCAAGGTTATTAATGTAATCTTGAATAGTATGTGGTTGACATACAAGAGAATCGTGTTCAAGTAATAACCTAAGCAGTCTATAGGATCGCCTATATCAATCTGTCGTTTTATAAGATTATCTTATCACTTGATTGATTTTTGGAAAAGACCATCAAAAAAGCTTGACACTGAGCGAGCTTGGCGTAGGGCTTTGGCACCAAGGTGACCGGTCCAAACCTAGTGAGCTTGACTTCGTTTTATTACTTAATCTTGAACCCTATCCTTTTGGGTCTAATTGGTTGGCAACCTAGCTTGAATGATTCTTGTTGATCAAACATCTCAATGCAAGAACACTTATTTGAGATTCGAATCACTCCACAAGCAAGATTGATCATGTCCAGCTTGAATGATTCTACATGCAACCTAAACTATATAGAATTGCAAAGAAATTTAGTCAAATGCTTTTTTTAATGTATTTGTCCAGTCTTCTTACAAATACAAAATACATGGGTTTATATAGCCTCAAAATGAAACATTTAAAGACATTCTAAGAGTTGTAACATTAAGATCAAGTCGCATATGATTATAGTTTGCAATACTAATTTTCTTAATTAAATGATTTATAAAGAAGGATTAAATTTTTTGTGATCAAGTCTTATTCAAACTTATTGTATACGATACTCCCACTCATATATGTCTCTACGTGAACAATTTAAACCCAAATATTGATAATTTTTATAAATTAAGCCGTATCAATAGTGTTATCAAAATAAGACACTCAATCATATATATATATATAGCATAGGCTATTTAGGTTATTGATATATTAGAACAATATTATTTTGTATCTCAATCACATATTGTAGAAGATTATACTAATAATAACCTTCCATTTTTATTACCTAGATAACTTTAACATTGCAAATAAATATAACCAAAACTATTATTAAATAATAAATGATATATTGAGATGTTTTAGGCATAAATTAAAACAAAAAAAATTAGCATACATTTTTTAACCTATTTTTCAAAACTAAATGACTTGAGGACCCAATTTTTAAACATCATTGATCAAACAAACCTATTCCTAAAATCTTAGAGACCCAAAAAAAAAAAAAAAAAAATTTCGTAAAAAGGTTGGGTGAAAAAGTACGTTTAAGCCTTATGAACACGAACGTAAGACTTATTTTACAACTAACCAATTTAACCTTCATTTATATAGTGTTTTTTGTTTTGAACTTATTTTGATCTTAGTCGCTCTAACATTTTAAACCGTGAATATTTCTCTATCGAATCAATGCACAAGGTCGAGTTATCATGAATCTTAGAGCAACGGATAGAGCCTACATCAACCTTTTGTCTAATAACTGCATCCCTTCTAGAAATCGAGGTTTTGTTACACATATTAGCTCTAGAATTACTATAGTTATCGGAGTAGCAAATCCCATCAAACAAACTATAACAAATTTAATGAGTCATTCGCAGTTTCACGTTAGTTCATACTTACACATGCATGACTTAATCTTTAAGACAAGCATATGATTACTGGCAGGATCAACCAAGTAGCACTCCAACACGACGTTGCTGCCCACTTGCCCTCACAATTTGTCGTCTCCTCCTCTCAAGAGAGTGTGAGAGAGGCAACGTGGGAGCAAGCGTCATTCATTCATCTTTCATTTAATAATATATAGACAACATGTTCGAGGGGTTTCTCAAGAACATCATGTCACCAAATACACGACATTTGAGAGTACAAAGACCGTGATACGTTTCAATACAAATGCACATCATGCTACCAAATGCACGAATACATAAGCATTTTGTTCAATGAAGCTAATGAACAAATTGGGTAAATTTGAAAGTGGAAAGTAAAAACGTTGAAAGAATTATAAAATCCAAAAGGAGAAAAAAATGAAGATATGGGGAAAGTGGGATGACGTCATATTGAGAGGATGAAAGTGGGAATGGATAAAAAGCATAAACGGAGAGGAGAGAGTGTATTGCGTGTCTTCTTGCTGTTCCCATTGCCACCCGACACCCACCGTTGTCCCCAATTTCAACTACCAAACCAACCACTTCCTCATGATGATTATATTTGGTCTTTAAATTTTTAACTATGTATTTATTAGATATCGACCTGTTTAAAATTTTAGAAATTAATTCTATCTATTAAATGTAAATTTAATGGTATATTTAATATAAAATTTTAAAAATATTAAGTAGAGGTTTTAATTGGGTTTAGGGTTTAGAGTTGAGAAGGGAGCATAGTAATTGTGGGTTTATAATTTAGCTTTGTTGAGAGTACTATTCTGTACTAGACCAGTACACACTAATATCATCATAGCTAATCTTCGGGATGCACCAGCTGAGAATCAAACTTAAGTCTGTATCATGGCAGGGTACTATTCTACCACTAGACTACTGGTGCTTCAAACTTTAAGCATATCCATAACGTACTCGTATTTTGGTCATGCAGTTCTTCCGAAGCCCTTAACTTTTCGTTCACCTCTCAGTTAAAAAAAAAAAAAAAAGCTCGATAGTAATATCATCATAGCTGATCTTCGAGATGTACCAGCTGAGAATCAAACTCGGGTATATTCTGATGCAGTGTACTATTCTACCACTAGACCACTCGTGCTTCTAACTTTAGGCATATCCATAACGTACTCGTATTTTGGTCATGCAGTTCTTTTGAAGCCTTTAACTTTTCGTTCACCTCTCAGTTAAAAAAAAAAAACAGAAAAGCTCGATAGTGCTACTCGTGTCATCTAAAAATTTTAACTGATATATTGTGGAAAACCAAAGGAAAACCAAAGTTTTAACTAATATCATCATAACTAATCTTTGGGATGCACCAGCCGAGAATCGAAATCATGTCTGTACCGTGACAGAGTACTATTCTACCACTAGACCACTAGTGCTTCTAACTTTAGGCATATCCATAATGTACTCATATTTTGGTCATCCAGTTCTTCTGAAGCCCTTAACTTTTCATTCACCTCTTAGTTTAAAAAAAAAAAAAAAAAAAAAGCACGATAGTGCTACGCGTATCATCTATAAATTTAACTGATATTGTGACAAATCCAAGTTTTCAAATTATGCACTGATATCATCATAGATGATTTTCGGGATGCCCCAGCTGAGAATCGAAGTCGGGTCAATACCGTGGGAGGGTACTATTCTACCACTAAACCACTGGTGCTTCTAACTTTAGGCATATCCATAACGTACTTGTATTTCGGTCATGCAGTTCTTCCGAAGCCCTTAACTTTTCGTTTCACCACTCGTTTAAAAAAAAAAAAGAAAAAAGAAAAGCTCGTGCTACTCGTGTCATCTATAAATAAAATTGATATTGTGACAAACCCAAGTTTTCAAATTATGCACTTGTAGTATCATCATAGATGATCTTCGGGATGCACCAGCCGAGATTCTAACTCGGGTCTGTACCGTGACAGTGTACTATTCTACCACTAGACCACTGGTGCTTCTAACTTTAGGCATATCCATAACTTACTCGTATTTTGGTCATGCAGTTCTTCCGAAGCCCTTAACTTTTCGTTTCACCATTCGTTTAAAAAAAAAAAAAACAGAAAAGCTCGATAGTGCTACTCGTGTCATCTATAAATTTAACTGATATTGTGACAAACCCAAGTTTTCAAATTATGCACACTAATTTCATAATAGCTACTCTTCGGGATGCCCTAGCCGGGAATCGAACTCGAGTCTATCGAGTCTATACTGTGGTAGGGTACTATTCTACCACTAGACCACTATTGCTTCTAACTTTAGGCATATCCATAACGTACTCATATTTTTGTCATGTAGTTCTTCCGAAGCCCTTAACTTTTCGTTTCACCACTCGTCTTGAAAAAAAAAGAAAAAAGAAAAGCTCGATAGTGCTACTCGTGTCATCTATAAATTTAACTGATATTGTGACAAACCCAAGTTTTCAAATTATGCACTAATTAATATCATCATAGCTGATCTTCGGGATGCACCAGCTGAGAATCGAAGTTGGGTCTGTACCGTGGATGGGTACTATTCTACCACTAGACCACTGGTGCTTCTAACCTTAGGCATATACATAACGTACTCGTATTTTGGTCATGCAGTTCTTCCGAAGCCCTTAACTTTTCGTTCACCTCTCAGTTTAAAAAAAAAAAAAAAAAAGAAAAAACAAGAAGACTCGACAGTGCTACTCGTGTCATCTATAAATTTAACTGATATTGTGGAAAACCCAAGTTTTAACTAATATCATCATAGCTAATTTTCGGGGATGCACCAGCCGGGAATCAAACTCGGGACTGAACCGTGGCAGAGTACTATCCTACCACTAGACCACTGGTGCTTCTAAATTTAGGCATATCCATAACGTACTCGTATGTTGGTCTTACAGTTCTTCCGAAACGCTTAACTTTTCGTTCACCTCTCATTTTAAAAAAAGAAAAAAAAAAAAAAGAAAAGCACGATAGTGCTACTCGTGTCATCATACATTTAACTCATATTGTGGCAAACCCAAGTTTTCAAATTATGCACTAATATTATCATAGCTAATCTACGGGATGCACCAGCCGAGAATTGAACTCAGATCTGCACCGTGGCAGGGTACTATTCTACACTAGCCCACTGGTGCTTCTAACTTTAGGCATATTCATAACGTACTCGTATTTTGGTCATGTAGTTCTTCCGAAGCCCTTAACTTTTTGTTTCACCTCTCTATTTAAAAATACAAAAAGCAAAGCAGGATAGTGCTACTCGTGTCATCTATAAATTTAACTAATATAGTGACAAACCCCAAGTTTTCAATGCACTAATATCATCATAGCTAATCTTCGGGATGCACCAACCGAGAATCAAACTCGGGTCTGTACCGTGGTAGGGTATTATTCTGCCACTAGACCACTGGTGCTTCTAAATTTAGTTATATCCATAAGGTACTCGTATTTTGGTGATGCAGTTCTTCCGAAACCCTTAACTTTTGTCATCTTGTAGTTTTTCCTGTGTTGTGATCATCGCAGAAGTATGCACAGCCTTCCTGCTCAATGCATCAGCTACCACGTTGGCTTTGCCTGGATGGTACAAGTTCTCTATGTCATAATCCTTTACGAGTTCCAACCATCGCCTTTGTCTCATATTTAGTTCCTTCTGCGTGAATAAGTACTTGAGGGTCTTATGATCAGTGAAGACTTGTACTTTTTCCCCATACAGGTAGTGCCGCACGTTTTTAGAGCAAATACCACCGCTGCTAACTCGAGATCATGCGTGGGGTAGTTTCGTTCATATTTTTTCAATTGTCGAGAAGCATACGCTATCACTTTACCTTTCTGCATGAGCACACACCCCAAGACTTTCCCTGATGCATCACTGTACACCACGAGATTACCTGACCCGTCTGGAACTGTAAGGACTGGTGCAGTTACCAACCTCTTCTTGAGTTCCTTGAAACTCTGTTCGCAGGCTGAAGTCCAAGCAAAGGGCTTGCCCTTCTTGGTTAGCTGAGTCAGCACTGAGGAAATTTTAGAGAAATCCTGAACAAACCTTCTGCAATAACCAGCTAGCCCAAGAAAACTCCTCACCTCTGTGACTGTGGTCGGCTGTGGCCACCTCATCACTGCTTCTATCTTAGCTGGGTCCACTGTAATCCCCTTGCTTGACACCACGTGACCCAGAAATGCAACTTCAGACAACCAAAACTCACACTTAGAGAACTTGGCATACAACTGCTGGGCTCTCAGTATTGTCAAGACTTTTCTGAGGTGTATTTCATGATCTGCCTCTGACTTAGAGTATACCAGAATGTCGTCGATGAACACTATGACAAAGGTGTCTAAGAATTCCTTAAACACCTTGTTCATTAGTGCCATGAAAATGGCTGGTGCATTGGTAAGGCCAAAGAACATAACGAGAAACTAGTAATGCCCATAACGACTTCTGAAGGCTGTCTTGGGTATATCCCCTTCTCTGACCCTCAACTGATGATACCCCGACCTTAGGTCAATTTTGGAGAAAACTGTTGCTCCCTGTAGCTGATCAAACAGGTCGTCAATTCTCGGGAGAGGGTACTTATTCTTTATAGTGAACTTGTTTAATTCCCTGTAATCAATACACAACCGCATGGACCCGTCCTTCTTCTTGACAAACAGAACAGGGGCTCCCCAGGGTGATACACTGGGTCAGATGAAACCCTTATTCAACAACTCCTGTAACTGTTCCTTCAATTCCCTGAGTTCTGCAGGTGCCATCCTGTAAGGTGCTTGGAGATCGGCACCGTTCCTGGTTCTAAATCGATCCCAAAATTGACTTCCCTAGCTGGGGGCAAACCTGGCAGATCCTCCGGAAAGACATCTACGAACTCCCTGACGATGTGTACCGATGAGGTTTTTTGTTTGTTACTATTATCTAAGGTCACGCTGGCTAGAAATGCACTTGCGCCACTACGAATCAACTTCTTAGCCCTTAGCGAGGTTATGACGCTTGGGACACCTTTGGAAGTGGCTCCCTTGTAGGTAAAGTTGTCCCCTGATGGGAGCCTGAGAGTCACTATTCGAGTCTCGCAATCTATCAAAACGCGATTCTCACCTAGCCAATCCATACCCAAGATGACATCGAAGTCTTGCATGCTTAACACTATCAGTGTAGCTTTGATGACACGCCCTGATATTGTTACTCCACCTCCCTTAACCCTATGGGTAGCTAGCAACAGCTCGTGAGCAGGGGTAGACACTGATAGGGTAATCTCTAGATGTGCTAGCTCTACAAACTCTTTAGATACGAATGAATGTGTCGAACCCGAATCAAACAACACTAATGCAAGATGACCAAATACGGGTAGCGTACCGGTGACAACTGCGTCAGGCTGGTCAGCTTGCCTGGCTGTTGTTGCATGGGCTACAGCTCGCCCCTGCTGATGTTGGCTAGCTTGGCCCCTCTGATGCTGTACTGCAGGCAGGTTGACACGCTGATCGTGTCTCTGAGGGCAATCCACTGCAAAGTGCCCTACCTGACCGCATCTGTAGCAGGCGCCTGTTCCTACTCTGCATTCCCCCGTGTGAGGACGCCGACAATTAGGACACAAGGTCATGTTCCGTACCGGGGCTCTCCTTCACCTATCAGTGCAGCCACGGGGTGGTCTGCCAGTTCGTTGGTGGCTAGGGTATGTCCCCTTTCCCTGGGCAGCAGTGTGGGATGATTGTGTTATTCCCAACTGTAGCTTGTCGGTACGGGACGAGTCGAGCAGGGTCGCCACTTGAAGGGCTTTCATATAGACAAAGGATGACTGGGATGCCACATTCCCCCTTAGTTCTTCCCTCAGGTCCGCGACAAATCGTTCGCCCTTCAACTCCTCAGAACTAACATAGGCTGGAGAAAACCTTGCCAGCCTATTGAACTCCAAGTCATAATCCTCCATTGATCTGTCTCCCTGTTTCAATGCGAGGAACGCTGCCTGCATTTTCACTCTGGCAGTGATTGGGTAGTATTTGTGGAGATATGCATCTTTAAACTGACACCATGTAATAAACTCCCCTTGTGGTACAATGGTTTTCTGAGCACCTTTCCACCAGAAGTGTGCTTCTCCTTTCAGCATATATGTCCCACAATGGACTTCATACTTTGGTGGGCAGTTCATAAAATGGAAGGCCGTTTCTATGGCCTCTAGCCAGTTCTCAGCGGCAATGGGATCCACCTTGCCTCTGTCAAAGGAAGGTGGTTTATGCCTCTGGAAATCTCTTAAGTAGCGGGACTCCACAGTCATAGTTTCTGAATCCTTGCCCCTTGCCCTGTTGACTGATTAGACATCATGGTTTGAATCATCTGGTTCGTCAGAGCCTGATTTTCCATTGACGTCATCATGAACGTCTGAAACATCTCAACTGAGGGCATGGCTAATGGCTGGTTTAGCGGGACTGCTGCACACGGTGTTGGATCCGATGGGGCCTCATCGGAGAAGGGAGTAGTAGGGGGTGTATAAAGCAGCCTTTGGGCCTTGGCCTACATTCGGTGTCTTTTTTATCTTGATGGCTGTGGTACTGTCCCCTCGCTAGTTTGGGGCATATCCCAACCTCCTCCTGAAATTCAGGTTGTTCCTCTTCAGGTGTTGGAACCGAGGTGTCCTGGACTTCCTCTCTTCTTCCCCTTCTGGGTCCTGGCCCTACATACGGTTCGCGTCTCTTTGGTGCCATTATCTACCACAATTGAAAAATGAACTATGGTCACAATTCATTCATAGCACATCTCCTAGGTAATGTGCGATATAATGCCATAGTCGGTCATGGTATACTCTATAAATACTAACTTAACCTTTGTCTCTATGTTTCTGTCGTGTGAGAACGTCTGGTCGTGAGCGGTATGTGATTGATGAGCGAAGTCACAGAGGACACGACTCTCTATCCTAAATGTCTACAGGACCTATAACCTGACTGCTCTGATACCAAATTTATCACAGCCCAATATTTTACAACGGACCGTGACTAACGACACGACACAAATGCACAAAGAGATTTAAATATGAAATAAAGAAAATCATCAAATTCCAATAAAGTTTTTCGAACGACAAACACAGAACACAAGATCGTTTGGAAAATAAATTTCAAAAGAATGCAAATATAAAAATAAAGACTAAGACTGGATTAACGCCCCGGGACAACCCATTCCTCTGTGACACTTCCCGTCTGATCACGCCCACTCTTGACCGACGCCCCGCGCTCCTGAAAAAAAAAAGGAAAACATAGCAAGGATGAGTATAAAAATTAAACTCAGTAAGCCACCTACTTGTAAGCTCTCTTCGCATCTTAATTTAACAGGTTGCCACGGTTTCCTATTTCGCTTCTAGGATATCTGGTTCTAATCTTGGTCCCTTGGGGCTTGCCCCTTGGGTTTCACCAGTTCTTCGTTCTTTCATTAAACACCTAGAGGTCCTTTATGCCAAGCTAATATGGTCGGTATCTCTCTATGAGGTGCTACCTCTACATGGCTATTTGGAACTACATGGTACCTAGCCTAGGGGTGTGCTGAGTACCCCTACGCCCATTTAGTCCCCCTATGGGGGGCGCGACCCAACCCGTTCCCATGCAGCTAATGGGCTGTACGACATGGGGACACATTTTCCATGCGAAATGGCTAAGAGCAGTAAGGACTGATCAGGGACCCCTTGGTCCTCCCACGAAGCTATAGATACCGTTCACACGCTAGAAATCTATGAACACTCCGGGTTACCTTCTTGCCGTGGTAAACCGCGAAGTTTCTAGGCGAAAATTAAGTCTGAGTAGAGCGGCATATCGCTCCTAACAGAAATTCCCTAATCTTATCATAGAAATGGGCCCTAGCAATTAACAGAGGGTGCATGCAATCTTCTTCTAACATCATAGTATGTAATTCATGCAAACTAGGCATACCGGCTCAACGGGGCGATGACCTCCATCAAGCACCCATAGCATGAAGTTCGCGCTCAATAGGGCGAATTCGTCCATCAAGCACCCGAAACCCGGCATACACAATTCTAACATAAATTAACGCATGCATACATACAGCGGAAGCTTAAAGCATACAGTAACACTCATGTAATTTACCCAATACAAACACAACAGTTAATCTGACTAATAGTTTACATGGAGAGCTAATCTGAAGCAGAACTACTAGCATGCATGCAATCCGAGCGAATCCTACAAGTATTTCTTCCTAAATACCAGGTGGTGACTTACCTGGTTGACGCGTGCCCTTTTTGCTAGCGTTTCTTTGCCTGTGATGTGTCCAAAAATATTGATTTCTTTAAATTAGGTCCTTATTCATGTAAAAACAGTATTAAAACTGGAACCAGGACAAAAATCGGGCAAACAGAAAACAACCGGGCCAAATTGGCCATTCCACGCGCGCTCACGCGCCAGAAGCGCGTTGGGAGTGCGTAGCCACGCGTGCGGGAAGGCGCCAGTCGCAGGCGCCACGCTTGCTCGCTTCCGCGTAGTCGCGGTCGACCGGCCCAGCCTGGTCCGATCGGCTCGGCTCGCGTTGCGGTTTGGCCCGGCTTGCAGGCGACACGTGTCGACACATCGCTGGAGCTGCGTTGCTCCAGCCGATGGTCGACGGGTGTCTGGCGCCTGTCGCTGCCCTCCGCCGCTCGCCGGCCGTTTTTTTTTTTCTCTCTTTCTTCTTTCTTCTCTGTCCTCTGAAAACCGAAACCCAGTCTATTTTTTTCCGATTTTTATATCTTTCGATCTGTAGATCGGATAGATATGATTTCTTTGGCAAAGTTCTAGATCGTGTTACTGGCTACGTCCTAGTATTTTTTTTTTATGTAATTTTTTCTTGACTATCGGATGATTTAAGAACGTCAGAAGTTCGCTCACCATTCTCAGACGACTCTCGGATCTCCGCCTTTGGGTTGAGGTCTCGGCCAAACTTCTTCACAGACCGTGCGTGAGTTGTTCCTAGGTGAAGATTTCAGCATTTTAAGATCGATTCACGTAGGGGAAAACTCAGATCTGAGCAATGTCGTTCATAAACCTTACCTATCGTGTTACAGGCTACGTCCTAGTATTTTTTTTCTGTAATTTTTTCTTGACTATCGGATGATTTAAGAACGTCGGAAGTTCGCTCACCATTCTCGGACGACTCTCGGATCTCCGCCTTTGGGTTGAGGTCTTGGCCAAACTTCTTCACAGACCGTGCGTGAGTTGTTCCTAGGTGAAGATTTCAGCATTTTAGGATCGATTCACGTAGGGGAAAACTCAGATCTGAGCAATATCGTTCAGAAACCTTACCTCGCAAAATGTTCTTAGGTTTTGACGGAGCGTCGGCCTTGCTAGCCTCTCAATCCTTGTACGAGTCTCGTCTGGAGATGGATTCCGACGGTGGTCCGTTAATCTTCACGGCTGACTCCTCTCTGATTTCTCTCTAACTCCTTTCCGGCGGTGGTCCGGCTGACTCCTCTCTGATTTCTCTCTAACTCCTTTCCGGCGGTGGTCCGGCTGACTCCTCTCTGATTTCTCTCTAACTCCTTTCCGGCGGTGGTCCGTTAATCTTCCCGGCTGACTCCTCTCTGATTTCTCTCTAACTCCTTCTTTCTTTTGTAGGGAATCTGATGGGGTTCTCCTTAGACCCCTATTATGGTTGGAGAGGCAAAATGACCGTGATAGGGTTCTCCTTAGACCCCTATTATGGTTGGAGAGGCAAAATGACCGTTTTGCCCCTCAGTTGACTTAGCCCCCCGCTTTTTTTTGTTTTTGTTTTTTTGCGTTACATATCATCATAGCTAATCTTTGGGATGCACCAGCCGAGAATCGAACTCGAGTCTGTACCGTGGCAGGGTACTATTCTACCACTAGATAACTGGTGCTTCTAAATTTAGTCATATCCATAACGTACTCTAATTTTGGTCATGCAGTTCTTCCGAAGCCCTCAACTTTTCGTTCACCTCTCGATTTAAAAAAAAAAATAGAAAAGCTCGATAGTGCTACTCTGTGTCATCTATAAATTTAACTGATATTGTGGCAAACCCAAGTTTTCAAATTATGCACTAATATCATCATAGCTAATCTTCGGGATGCACCAGCCGAGAATCAAACTCGGGTCTGTACCGTGGCAGGGTACTATTCTACCACTAGACCACTCGTGCTTCTAAATTTAGTTATATCCATAAGGTACTCGTATTTTGGTCATGCAGTTCTTCCGAAGCCCTTAACTTTTGTTCACCTCTCGATTTAAAAAAAAAAAAAATAGTGCTACTCGTGTCATCTATAAATTTAACGGATATTGTGGCAAACCAAAGTTTTCAAATTATGCACTAATATCATCAGAGCTAATCTTCGGGATGCACCAGCCGAGAAACAAAGTCAGGTCTGTACCGTGGCAGGGTACTATTCTACCACTAGACCACTAGTGCTTCTAACTTTAGGCATATCCATAACGTACGTGTATTTTTGTCATGCAATTCTTCCAAAGCCCTTAACTTTTCGTTCACCTCTCAATTTAAAAATAAAAAAGAAAAAAGAAAAGCACAATAGTGCAACTCGTGTCATCTATAAATTTAACTGATATTGTGGCAAACCCAAGTTTTTAAATTATGCACTAATATCATCATAGCTAATCTTCGAGGATGCATTAGTTGAGAATAAAACTCGAGTCTGTATCGAGGCAGGGTACTATTCTACCACTAGACCACTTGTGCTTCTAACTTTAGTCATATCCATAATGTACTCGTATTTTGGTCATGCAGTTCTTCCGAAGCCCTTAACTTTTCGTTCACCTCGCGATTTAACAAAAAAAAAAAAAAAAAAAAAATCTCGATAGTGCTACTCGTGTCATCTATAAATTTAACTAATATTGTGGCAAAACCCTAGTTTTCAAATTATACACTAATATCATCATAGCTAATCTTGGGGATGACCAGCCGAGAATCGAACTCGGGTCAGTAACGTGGCCGAGTAATATTCTACCACTAGACCACTGGTGGTTCTAACTTTAATCATATCCATAATGTACTCGTATTTTGGTCATGCAGTTCTTCCGAAGCCCTTAACTTTTCGTTTCACCACTCGTTTAAAAAAAAAAAAAAAAAAAAAAAGAACGATAGTGCTACTCGTGTCATATATAAATTTAAGTAATATAGTGGCAACCCAAGTTTTCAAATTATTCACTAATATCATCAGAGCTAATCTTCGGGATGAACCAACCGAGAATTGAACTCAGGTCTATAACGTGGCAGGGTACTATTCTACCACTAGACCACTGGTGCTTCTAAATTTAGTCATATCCATAACGTACTCGTATTTTTGTCATGCAATTCTTCCGAAGCCCTTAACTTTTCGTTCACCTCTCAGTTTAAAAATAAAAAGGAAAAAAGAAAAGCACAATAGTGCTACTCGTGTCATCTATAAATTTAACTGATATTGTGGCAAACCCAAGTTTTCAAATTATTCACTAATATCATCATAACTAATATTCGGGATGCCCCAGCCGAGAAACGAACTCAGGTCTGTACCGTGGCAGTGTACAATTCTACAACTAGACCACTGGTGCTTCTAAATTTAGTCATATGCATAACGTACTCGTATTTTGGTCATGCAGTTCTTCCGAATCCCATAACTTTTCGTTCACGTCTCGAATTAAAAAAAAAAAAACAGAAAAGCTCGATAGTGCTACTCCGTGTCATCTATAAATTTAACTGATATTGTGGCAAACCCAAGTTTTCAAATTATGCACTAAGATCAACATAGCTAATCTTCCTTCGGGATACACCAGCCGAGAATCAAACTCGGGTCTGTACCGTGGCAGGGTACTATTCTACCACTAGACGACTGGTGCTTCTAAATTTAGTCATATCCATAAAGTACTCGTATTTTGGTCATGCAGTTCTTCCGAAGCCCTTAACTTTTCGTTCACCTCTCTATTTAAAAAAAAAAAAAAAAAAAAAAAACAGAAAAGGTCGATAGTGCTACTCGTGTCACCTATAAAATTTAAGTAATATTGTGGCAAACCCCCTAGTTTTCAAATTAAGCACTAATATATCATCATAGCTAATCTTCGAGATGCACCAACCGAGAATCGAACTCAAGTCTGTACCGTGGCAAGGTACTATTCTACAACTAGACCACTGGTGCTCCTAAATTAAGTCATATCCATAACTTACTCGTATTTTGGTCATACAGTTCTTCCGAAGCCGTGAACTTTTCGTTCACCTCTCGATTTTAAAAAAAAAAAAAACAGAAAATCTCAATAGTGCTATTCGTGTCTTCTATAAATTTAACTGATATTGTGGCAAACCCAAGTTTTCAAATTATGCACTAAGATCAACATAGCTAATCTTCCTTCGGGATACACCAGCCGAGAATCAAACTCGGGTCTGTACCGTGGCAGGGTACTATTCTACCACTAGACGACTGGTGCTTCTAAATTTAGTCATATCCATAAAGTACTCGTATTTTGGTCATGCAGTTCTTCCGAAGCCCTTAACTTTTCGTTCACCTCTCTATTTAAAAAAAAAAAAAAAAAAAAAAACAGAAAAGGTCGATAGTGCTACTCGTGTCACCTATAAAATTTAAGTAATATTGTGGCAAACCCCCTAGTTTTCAAATTAAGCACTAATATATCATCATAGCTAATCTTCGAGATGCACCAACCGAGAATCGAACTCAAGTCTGTACCGTGGCAAGGTACTATTCTACAACTAGACCACTGGTGCTTCTAAATTTAGTCATATCCATAACTTACTCGTATTTTGGTCATGCAGTTCTTCCGAAGCCCTTAACTTTTCGTTCACCTCTCGATTTAAAAAAAAAAAAAACAGAAAATCTCGATAGTGCTATTCGTGTCTTCTATAAATTTAACTGATATTGTGGCAAACCCATGTTTTCAAATTATGCACTAATATCATCATAGCTAATCTTCAGGATGCACCAGCCGAGAATCGAACTCGGGTCTGTACCGTGGCAGGGGTACTATTCTACCACAAAACCACTGGCGCTTCTAAATTTAGTCATATCCATAACTTACTCGTATTTTGGTCATGCAGTTCTTCCGAAGCCCTTAACTTTTCGTTCACCTCTCGATTTAAAAAAAAAAAAAAACAGAAAATCTCGATAGTGCTACTCGTGTCATCTATAAATTTAACTAATATTGTGGCAAAACTAAGTTTTCAAATTATGCACTAATCTCATCATAGCTAATCTTCGGGATGCACCAGCCGAGATTCGAACCCGAGTCTATACCCTTGCAAAGTACTATTCTACAACTAGACCACTAGTGCTTCTAAAATTAGTCATATCCATAACTTACTCTTATTTTGGTCATGCAGTTCTTCCGAAGCCCTTAACTTTTCGTTCACCTCTCGATTTAAAAAAAAAAAAAAAACAGAAAATCTCGATAGTACTACTCGTGTCTTATATAAATTTAACTAATATTGTGGCAAACCCAAGTTTTCAAATTATGCACTAATATCATCATAGCTAATTTTCGGGATGCACCAGCCGAGAATCGAACTCGTGTCTGTACCGTGGCAGGGTACTATTCTACCACAAAACCACTGGCGCTTCTAAATTTAGTCATATCCATAACTTACCCGTATTTTGGTCATGCAGTTCTTCCAAAGCACTTAACTTTTCGTTCACCTCTCGATTTAAAAAAATGAAAACAGAAAATCTTGATAGTGCTACTCGTGTCATCTATAAATTTAACTGATATTGTGGCAAATCCTAGTTTTCAAATTATGCGCACTAATATCATCATAGGTAATCTTTGGGATGCACCAGCCGAGAATCGAACTCGGGTCTGTACCGTGGCAAGGTACTATTCTACCACTAGACCACTGGTGCTTCTAAATTTATTCATAAACATAACTTACTCGTATTTTGGCCATGCAGTTCTTCTGAAGCCCTTAACTTTTCGTTCACCTTTCGATTTAAAAAACTGAAAACAGAAAATCTCGATAGTGCTACTCGTGTCATCTATAAATTTAACTGATATTGTGGAAAACCCTAGTTTTCAAATTATGCGCACTAATATCATCATAGCTAATCTTCGGGATGCACCAGCCGAGAATAAAACTCGGGTCTATACCGTTGCAGGGTACTATTCTACACTAGACCACTGGTGCTTCTAAATTTATTCGAATCCATAACATACTCGTATTTTGGTCATGCAGTTCTTTTGAAGCCCTTAAATTTTCGTTCACCTCTCGATTTAAAAAAATGAAAACAGAAAATCTATCTCAATAGTGCTACTCGTGTCATCTATAAATTTAACTGATATTGTGGCAAACCCTAGTTTTCAAATTATGCGCACTAATATCATCATAGCTAATCTTCGGGATGCACCAGCCGAGAATCAAACTCGGGTCTGTACTGTGGCAGGGTACTATTCTACCACTAGACAACTCGTGCTTCTAAATTTATTCATATCCATAACTTACTCGTATTTTGGTCATGCAGTTCTTCTGAAGCCCTTAACTTTTCGTTCACCTTTCGATTTAAAAAACTGAAAACAGAAAATCTCGATAGTGCTACTCGTGTCATCTATAAATTTAACTGATATTGTGGCAAACCCTAGTTTTCAAATTATGTGCACTAATATCATCATAGCTAATCTTCGGGATGCACCAGCCGAGAATCGAACTCGGGTCTGTACCGTGGCAGGGTACTATTCTACCACTAGACCACTGGTGCTTCAAAAATTATTCATATCCATAAGTTACTCGTATTTTGGTCATGCAGTTCTTCTGAAGCCCTTAACTTTTCGTTCACCTCTCGATTTAAAAAAATGAAAACAGAAAATCTCGATAGTGCTACTCGTGTCATCCATAAATTTAACTGATATTGTGGCAAACCCTAGTTTTCAAATTATGCGCACTAATATCATCATAGATAATCTTCGGGATGCATCAGCCGAGAATCGAACTCAGGTCTGTACCGTGGTAGGGTACTATTCTACCACTAGACCACTGGTGATTCTAAAATTATTCATATCCGTAACTTACTCGTATTTTGGTCATGCAGTTCTTCTGAAGCCCTTAACTTTTCGTTCACCACTCGATTTAAAAAAATGAAAACAGAAAATCTCGATAGTGCTACTCGTGTCATCTATAAATTTAACTGATATTGTGGCAAACCCTAGTTTTCAAATTATGCGCACTAATATCATCAAAGCTAATCTTCGGGATGCACCAGTCGAGAATCGAACTCGGGTCTGTACCGTGGCAGGGTACTATTCTACCACTAGACCACTGGTGCTTCTAAATTTATTCATATCCATAACTTACTCGTATTTTGGTCATGCAGTTCTTCTGAAGCCCTTAACTTTTCGTTCACCTCTCGATTTAAAAAAATGAAAACAGAAAATCTCGATAGTGCTACTCGTGTCATCTATAAATTTAACTGATATTGTGGCAAACCCTAGTTTTCAAATTATGCGCACTAATATCATCATAGCTAATCTTCGGGATGCACCAGCCGAGAATAAAACTCGGGTCTGTACCGTGGCAGGGTACTATTCTACCACTAGACCACTGGTGCTTCTAAATTTATTCGAATCCATAACTTACTCGTATTTTGGTCATGCAGTTCTTCTGAAGCCCTTAACTTTTCGTTCACCTCTCGATTTAAAAAAATGAAAACAGAAAATCTTGATAGTGCTACTCGTGTCATCTATAAATTTAACTGATATCGTGGCAAACCCTAGTTTTCAAATTATGCGCACTAATATCATCAAAGCTAATCTTCGGGATGCACCAGCCGAGAATCAAACTCGGGTCTGTACCGTGGCAGGGTACTATTCTACCACTAGACCACTGGTGCTTCTAAATTTATTCATATCCATAACTTACTCGTATTTTGGTGATGCAGTTCTTTTGAAGCTTCTGAACTTTTCGTTCACCTCTCGATTTAAAAAAATGAAAACAGAAAATCTCGATAGTGCTACTCGTGTCATCTATAAATTTAACTGATATTGTGGCAAACCCTAGTTTTCAAATTATGCGCACTAATATCATCATAGCTAATCTTTGGGATGCACCAACCGAGAATAAAACTCGGGTCTGTACCGTGGCAGGGTACTATTCTACCACTAGACCACTGGTGCTTCTAAATTTATTCGAATCCATAACATACTCGTATTTTGGTCATGCAGTTCTTCTGAAGCCCTTAACTTTTCGTTCACCTCTCGATTTAAAAAAATGAAAATAGAAAATCTCGATAGTGCTACTCGTGTCATCTATAAATTTAACTGATATTGTGGAAAACCTTAGTTTTCAAATTATGCGCACTAATATCATCATAGCTAATCTTCGGGATGCACCAGCCGAGAATAAAACTCGGGTCTGTACCGTGGCAGGGTACTATTCTACCACTAGACCACTGGTGCTTCTAAATTTATTCGAATCCATAACTTACTCGTATTTTGGTCATGCAGTTCTTCTGAAGCCCTTAACTTTTCGTTCACCACTCGATTTAAAAAAATGAAAACAGAAAATCTCGATAATGCTACTCGTGTCATCTATAAATTTAACTGATATTGTGGAAAACCCTAGTTTTCAAATTATGCGCACTAATATCATCATAGCTAATCTTCGGGATGCACCAGCCGAGAATCGAACTCGGGTATGTACCGTGGCAGGGTACTATTCTACCACTAGACCACTGGTGCTTCTAAATTTATTCGAATCCATAACATACTCGTATTTTGGTCATGCAGTTCTTCTGAAGCCCTTAACTTCTCGTTCACCTCTCGATTTAAAAAAATGAAAACAGAAAATCTCGATAGTGCTACTCGTGTCATCTATAAATTTAACTGATATTGTGGCAAACCCTAGTTTTCAAATTATGCGCACCACTAATATCATCATAGCTAATCTTCGGGATGCACCAGCCGAGAATAAAACTCGGGTCTGTACCGTGGCAGGGTACTATTCTCCCACTAGACCACTGGTGCTTCTAAATTTATTCGAATCCATAACATACTCGTATTTTGGTCATTCAGTTCTTCTGAAGCCCTTAACTTTTCATTCACCTCTCGATTTAAAAAAATGAAAACAGAAAATCTCGATAGTGCTACTCGTGTCATCTATAAATTTAACTGATATTGTGGCAAACCCTAGTTTTCAAATTATGCGCACTAATATCATCATAGCTAATCTTCGGGATGCACCAGCCGAGAATAAAACTCGGGTCTGTACCGTGGCAGGTACTATTCTACCACTAGACCACTAATGCTTCTAAATTTATTTGAATCCATAACTTACTCGTATTTTGGTCATGCAGTTCTTCTGAAGCCCTTAACTTTTCGTTCACCACTCGATTTAAAAAAATAAAAACAGAAAATCTCGATAGTGCTTCAAGTGTCATCTATAAATTTAACTGATATTGTGGCAAACCCTAGTTTTCAAATTATGCGCACTAATATCATCATAGTTAATCTTCGGGATGCACCAGCCGAGAATAAAACTCTGGGTCTGTACCGTGGCAGGGTACTATTCTACCACTAGACCACTCGTGCTTCTAAATTTATTCGAATCCATAACATACTCGTATTTTGGTCATTCAGTTCTTCTGAAGCCCTTAACTTTTCGTTCACCTCTCGATTTAAAGAAATGAAAACAGAAAATCTCAATAGTGCTACTCGTGTCATCTATAAATTTAACTGATATTGTGGCAAACCCTAGTTTTCAAATTATGCGCACTAATATCATCAAAGCTAATCTTCGGGATGCACCAGCCGAGAATCGAACTCTGGGTCTGTACCGTGGCAGGGTACTATTCTACCACTAGACCACTAGTGCTTCTAAATTTATTCGAATCCATAACATACTCGTATTTTGGTCATTCAGTTCTTCTGAAGCCCTTAACTTTTCGTTCACCTCTCGATTTAAAAAAATGAAAACAGAAAATCTCGATAGTGCTACTCGTGTCATCTATAAATTTAACTGATATTGTGGCAAACCCTAGTTTTCAAATTATGCGCACTAATATCATCATAGCTAATCTTCGGGATGCACCAGCCGAGAATAAAACTCGGGTCTGTACCGTGGCAGGGTACTATTCTACCACTAGACCACTAGTGCTTCTAAATTTATTCGAATCCATAACTTACTCGTATTTTGGTCATGCAGTTCTTCTGAAGCCCTTAACTTTTCGTTCACCACTCGATTTAAAAAAATAAAAACAGAAAATCTCGATAGTGCTTCAAGTGTCATCTATAAATTTAACTGATATTGTGGCAAACCCTAGTTTTCAAATTATGCGCACTAATATCATCATAGTTAATCTTCGGGATGCACCAGCCGAGAATAAAACTCGGGTCTGTACCGTGGCAGGGTACTATTCTACACTAGACCTCTCGTGCTTCTAAATTTATTCGAATCCATAACATACTCGTATTTTGGTCATGCAGTTTTTCTGAACCCCTTAACTTTTCGTTCACCTCTCGATTTAAAAAAATGAAAACAGAAAATCTCGATAGTGCTACTCGTGTCATCTATAAATTTAACTGATATTGTGGCAAACCCTAGTTTTCAAATTATGCGCACTAATATCATCAAAGCTAATCTTCGGGATGCACCAGCCGAGAATCGAACTCGGGTCTGTACCGTGGCAGGGTACTATTCTACCACTAGACCACTGGTGCTTCTAAATTTATTCGAATCCATAACATACTCGTATTTTGGTCATGCAGTTCTTCTGAAGCCCTTAACTTTTCGTTCACCTCTCGATTTAAAAAAATGAAAACAGAAAATCTCGATAGTGCTACTCGTGTTATCTATAAATTTAACTGATATTGTGGCAAACCCTAGTTTTCAAATTATGCGCACTAATATCATCATAGCTAATCTTCGGGATGCACCAGCCGAGAATAAAACTCGGGTCTGTACCGTGGCAGGGTACTATTCTACCACTAGACCACTGGTGCTTCTAAATTTATTCGAATCCATAACATACTCGTATTTTGGTCATGCAGTTCTTCTGAAGCCCTTAACTTTTCGTTCACCTCTCGATTTAAAAAAATGAAAACAAAAAATCTCGATAGTGCTACTCGTGTCATCTATAAATTTAACTGATATTGTGGCAAACCCTAGTTTTCAAATTATGCGCACTAATATCATCATAGCTAATCTTCGGGATGCACCAGCCGAGAATAAAACTCGGGTCTGTACCGTGGCAGGGTACTATTCTACCACTAGATCACTGGTGCTTCTAAATTTAGTCATATCCATAACTTACTCGTATTTTGGTCATGCAGTTCTTCTGAAGCCCTTAACTTTTCGTTCACCTCTCGATTTAAAAAAATAAAAACAGAAAATCTCGATAGTGCTACTCGTGTCATCTATAAATTTAACTGATATTGTGGCAAACCCTAGTTTTCAAATTATGCGCACTAATATCATCAAAGCTAATCTTCGGGATGCACCAGCCGAGAATCGAACTCGGGTCTGTACTGTGGCAGGGTACTATTCTACCACTAGACCACTGGTGCTTCTAAATTTATTCATATCCATAACTTACTTGTATTTTGGTCATGCAGTTCTTCTGAAACCCTTAACTTTTCATTCACCTCTCGATTTTAAAAAATGAAAACAGAAAATCTCTATAGTATTACACGTGTCATCTATAAATTTAACTGATATTGTGGCAAACCCTAGTTTTCAAATTAAGCGCACTAATATCATCATAGCTAATCTTCGGGATGCACCAGCCGAGAATAAAACTCGGATCTGTACCGTGGAAGGGTACTATTCTACCACTAGACCACTGGTGCTTCTAAATTTATTCGAATCCATAACATACTCGTATTTTGGTCATGCAGTTCTTCTGAAGCCCTTAACTTTTCGTTCACCTCTCGATTTAAAAAAATGAAAACAGAAAATCTCGATAGTGCTACTCGTGTCATCTATAAATTTAACTGATATTGTGGCAAACCCTAGTTTTCAAATTATGCGCACTAATATCATCAAAGCTAATCTTCGGGATGCACCAGCCGAGAATCGAACTCTGGGTCTGTACCGTGGCAGGGTACTATTCTACCACTAGACCACCAGTGCTTCTAAATTTATTCGAATCCATAACATACTCGTATTTTGGTCATTCAGTTCTTCTGAAGCCCTTAACTTTTCGTTCACCTCTCGATTTAAAAAAATGAAAACAGAAAATCTCGATAGTGCTACTCGTGTCATCTATAAATTTAACTGATATTGTGGCAAACCCTAGTTTTCAAATTATGCGCACTAATATCATCATAGCTAATCTTCGGGATGCACCAGCCGAGAATAAAACTCGGGTCTGTACCGTGGCAGGGTACTATTCTACCACTAGACCACTAGTGCTTCTAAATTTATTCGAATCCATAACTTACTCGTATTTTGGTCATGCAGTTCTTCTGAAGCCCTTAACTTTTCGTTCACCTCTCGATTTAAAAAAATGAAAACAGAAAATCTCGATAGTGCTACTCGTGTCATCTATAAATTTAACTGATATTGTGGCAAACCCTAGTTTTCAAATTATGCGCACTAATATCATCATAGCTAATCTTCAGGATGCACGAGCCGAGAATAAAACTCGGGTCTGTACCGTGGCAGGGTACTATTCTACCACTAGATCACTAGTGCTTCTAAATTTAGTCATATCCATAACTTACTCGTATTTTGGTCATGCAGTTCTTCTGAAGCCCTTAACTTTTCGTTCACCTCTCGATTTAAAAAAATGAAAACAGAAAATCTCGATAGTGCTACTCGTGTCATCTATAAATTTAACTGATATTGTGGCAAACCCTAGTTTTCAAATTATGCGCACTAATATCATCATAGCTAATCTTCGGGATGCACCAGCCGAGAATAAAACTCGGGTCTGTACCGTGGCAGGGTACTATTCTACCACTAGACCACTGGTGCTTCTAAATTTATTCGAATCCATAACTTACTCGTATTTTGGTCATGCAGTACCTCTGAAGTCTTAACTTTTCGTTCACCACTCGATTTAAAACAATGAAAACAGAAAATCTCGATAATGCTACTCGTGTCATCTATAAATTTAACTTATATTGTGGCAAACCCTAGTTTTCAAATTATGCGCACTAATATCATCATAGCTAATCTTCGGGATGCACCAGCCGAGAATAAAACTCGGGTCTGTACCGTGGCAGGGTACTATTCTACCACTAGACCACTTGTGCTTCTAAATTTATTCGAATCCATAACATACTCGTATTTTGGTCATGCAGTTCTTCTGAAGCCCTTAACTTTTCGTTCACCTCTCGATTTAAAAAAATGAAAACAGAAAATCTCGATAGTGCTACTCGTGTTATCTATAAATTTAACTGATATTGTGGCAAACCCTAGTTTTCAAATTATGCGCACTAATATCATCATAGCTAATCTTCGGGATGCACCAGCCGAGAATAAAACTCGGGTCTGTACCGTGGCAGGGTACTATTTTACCACTAGACCACTGGTGCTTCTAAATTTATTCGAATCCATAACTTACTCGTATTTTGGTCATGCAGTACCTCTGAAGCTTTAACTTTTCGTTCACCACTCGATTTAAAAAAATGAAAACAGAAAATCTCGATAATGCTACTCGTGTCATCTATAAATTTAACTGATATTGTGGCAAACCCTAGTTTTCAAATTATGCGCACTAATATCATCATAGCTAATCTTCGGGATGCACCAGCCGAGAATCGAACTCGGGTCTGTACCGTGGCAGGGTACTATTCTACCACTAGACCACTGGTGCTTCTAAATTTATTCGAATCCATAACATACTCGTATTTTTGTCATGCAGTTCTTCTGAAGCCCTTAACTTTTCGTTCACCTCTCGATTTAAAAAAATGAAAACAGAAAATCTCGATAGTGCTACTCGTGTTATCTATAAATTTAACTGATATTGTGGTAAACCCTAGTTTTCAAATTATGCGCACTAATATCATCATAGCTAATCTTCGGGATGCACCAGCCGAGAATCGAACTCTAGGTCTGTACCATGGCAGGGTACTATTCTACCACTAGACCACTAGTGCTTCTAAATTTATTCGAATCCATAACTTACTCGTATTTTGGTCATGCAGTTCTTCTGAAGCCCTTAACTTTTCGTTCACCACTCGATTTAAAAAAATGAAAATAGAAAATCTCGATAATGCTACTCGTGTCATCTATAAATTTAACTGATATTGTGGCAAGCGCACTAATATCATCATAGCTAATCTTCGGGATGCACCAGCCGAGAATCGAACTCTAGGTCTGTACCGTGGCAGGGTACTATTCTACCACTAGATCACTAGTGCTTCTAAATTTATTCGAATCCATAACTTACTCGTATTTTGGTCATGCAGTTCTTCTGAAGCCCTTAACTTTTCGTTCACCTCTCGATTTAAAGAAATGAAAACCGAAAATCTCAATAGTGCTACTCGTGTCATCTATAAATTTAACTGATATTGTGGCAAACCCTAGTTTTCAAATTATGCGCACTAATATCATCAAAGCTAATCTTCGGGATGCACCAGCCGAGAATCGAACTCTGGGTCTGTACCGTGGCAGGGTACTATTCTACCACTAGACCACCAGTGCTTCTAAATTTATTCGAATCCATAACATACTCGTATTTTGGTCATTCAGTTCTTCTGAAGCCCTTAACTTTTCGTTCACCTCTCGATTTAAAAAAATGAAAACAGAAAATCTCGATAGTGCTACTCGTGTCATCTATAAATTTAACTGATATTGTGGCAAACCCTAGTTTTCAAATTATGCGCACTAATATCATCATAGCTAATCTTCGGGATGCACCAGCCGAGAATAAAACTCGGGTCTGTACCGTGGCAGGGTACTATTCTACCACTAGACCACTAGTGCTTCTAAATTTATTCGAATCCATAACTTACTCGTATTTTGGTCATGCAGTTCTTCTGAAGCCCTTAACTTTTCGTTCACCACTCGATTTAAAAAAATAAAAACAGAAAATCTCGATAGTGCTTCAAGTGTCATCTATAAATTTAACTGATATTGTGGCAAACCCTAGTTTTCAAATTATGCGCACTAATATCATCATAGTTAATCTTCGGGATGCACCAGCCGAGAATAAAACTCGGGTCTGTACCGTGGCAGGGTACTATTCTACACTAGACCTCTCGTGCTTCTAAATTTATTCGAATCCATAACATACTCGTATTTTGGTCATTCAGTTCTTCTGAAGCCCTTAACTTTTCGTTCACCTCTCGATTTAAAAAAATGAAAACAGAAAATCTCGATAGTGCTACTCGTGTCATCTATAAATTTAACTGATATTGTGGCAAACCCTAGTTTTCAAATTATGCGCACTAATATCATCATAGCTAATCTTCGGGATGCACCAGCCGAGAATAAAACTCGGGTCTGTACCGTGGCAGGGTACTATTCTACCACTAGACCACTAGTGCTTCTAAATTTATTCGAATCCATAACTTACTCGTATTTTGGTCATGCAGTTCTTCTGAAGCCCTTAACTTTTCGTTCACCACTCGATTTAAAAAAATAAAAACAGAAAATCTCGATAGTGCTTCAAGTGTCATCTATAAATTTAACTGATATTGTGGCAAACCCTAGTTTTCAAATTATGCGCACTAATATCATCATAGTTAATCTTCGGGATGCACCAGCCGAGAATAAAACTCGGGTCTGTACCGTGGCAGGGTACTATTCTACACTAGACCTCTCGTGCTTCTAAATTTATTCGAATCCATAACATACTCGTATTTTGGTCATGCAGTTCTTCTGAAGCCCTTAACTTTTCGTTCACCTCTCGATTTAAAAAAATGAAAACAGAAAATCTCGATAGTGCTACTCGTGTTATCTATAAATTTAACTGATATTGTGGCAAACCCTAGTTTTCAAATTATGCGCACTAATATCATCATAGCTAATCTTCGGGATGCACCAGCCGAGAATAAAACTCGGGTCTGTACCGTGGCAGGGTACTATTCTACCACTAGACCACTGGTGCTTCTAAATTTATTCGAATCCATAACATACTCGTATTTTGGTCATGCAGTTCTTCTGAAGCCCTTAACTTTTCGTTCACCTCTCGATTTAAAAAAATGAAAACAGAAAATCTCGATAGTGCTACTCGTGTTATCTATAAATTTAACTGATATTGTGGCAAACCCTAGTTTTCAAATTATGCGCACTAATATCATCATAGCTAATCTTCGGGATGCACCAGCCGAGAATAAAACTCGGGTCTGTACCGTGGCAGGGTACTATTCTACCACTAGACCACTGGTGCTTCTAAATTTATTCGAATCCATAACATACTCGTATTTTGGTCATGCAGTTCTTCTGAAGCCCTTAACTTTTCGTTCACCTCTCGATTTAAAAAAATGAAAACAAAAAATCTCGATAGTGCTACTCGTGTCATCTATAAATTTAACTGATATTGTGGCAAACCCTAGTTTTCAAATTATGCGCACTAATATCATCATAGCTAATCTTCGGGATGCACCAGCCGAGAATAAAACTCGGGTCTGTACCGTGGCAGGGTACTATTCTACCACTAGATCACTGGTGCTTCTAAATTTAGTCATATCCATAACTTACTCGTATTTTGGTCATGCAGTTCTTCTGAAGCCCTTAACTTTTCGTTCACCTCTCGATTTAAAAAAATAAAAACAGAAAATCTCGATAGTGCTACTCGTGTCATCTATAAATTTAACTGATATTGTGGCAAACCCTAGTTTTCAAATTATGCGCACTAATATTATCATCAAAGCTAATCTTCGGGATGCACCAGCCGAGAATCGAACTCGGGTCTGTACTGTGGCAGGGTACTATTCTACCACTAGACCACTGGTGCTTCTAAATTTATTCATATCCATAACTTACTTGTATTTTGGTCATGCAGTTCTTCTGAAACCCTTAACTTTTCATTCACCTCTCGATTTTAAAAAATGAAAACAGAAAATCTCTATAGTATTACACGTGTCATCTATAAATTTAACTGATATTGTGGCAAACCCTAGTTTTCAAATTAAGCGCACTAATATCATCATAGCTAATCTTCGGGATGCACCAGCCGAGAATAAAACTCGGATCTGTACCGTGGAAGGGTACTATTCTACCACTAGACCACTGGTGCTTCTAAATTTATTCGAATCCATAACATACTCGTATTTTGGTCATGCAGTTCTTCTGAAGCCCTTAACTTTTCGTTCACCTCTCGATTTAAAAAAATGAAAACAGAAAATCTCGATAGTGCTACTCGTGTCATCTATAAATTTAACTGATATTGTGGCAAACCCTAGTTTTCAAATTATGCGCACTAATATCATCAAAGCTAATCTTCGGGATGCACCAGCCGAGAATCGAACTCTGGGTCTGTACCGTGGCAGGGTACTATTCTACCACTAGACCACCAGTGCTTCTAAATTTATTCGAATCCATAACATACTCGTATTTTGGTCATTCAGTTCTTCTGAAGCCCTTAACTTTTCGTTCACCTCTCGATTTAAAAAAATGAAAACAGAAAATCTCGATAGGGCTACTCGTGTCATCTATAAATTTAACTGATATTGTGGCAAACCCTAGTTTTCAAATTATGCGCACTAATATCATCATAGCTAATCTTCGGGATGCACCAGCCGAGAATAAAACTCGGGTCTGTACCGTGGCAGGGTACTATTCTACCACTAGACCACTAGTGCTTCTAAATTTATTCGAATCCATAACTTACTCGTATTTTGGTCATGCAGTTCTTCTGAAGCCCTTAACTTTTCGTTCACCTCTCGATTTAAAAAAATGAAAACAGAAAATCTCGATAGTGCTACTCGTGTCATCTATAAATTTAACTGATATTGTGGCAAACCCTAGTTTTCAAATTATGCGCACTAATATCATCATAGCTAATCTTCAGGATGCACGAGCCGAGAATAAAACTCGGGTCTGTACCGTGGCAGGGTACTATTCTACCACTAGATCACTAGTGCTTCTAAATTTAGTCATATCCATAACTTACTCGTATTTTGGTCATGCAGTTCTTCTGAAGCCCTTAACTTTTCGTTCACCTCTCGATTTAAAAAAATGAAAACAGAAAATCTCGATAGTGCTACTCGTGTCATCTATAAATTTAACTGATATTGTGGCAAACCCTAGTTTTCAAATTATGCGCACTAATATCATCATAGCTAATCTTCGGGATGCACCAGCCGAGAATAAAACTCGGGTCTGTACCGTGGCAGGGTACTATTCTACCACTAGACCACTGGTGCTTCTAAATTTATTCGAATCCATAACTTACTCGTATTTTGGTCATGCAGTACCTCTGAAGTCTTAACTTTTCGTTCACCACTCGATTTAAAACAATGAAAACAGAAAATCTCGATAATGCTACTCGTGTCATCTATAAATTTAACTTATATTGTGGCAAACCCTAGTTTTCAAATTATGCGCACTAATATCATCATAGCTAATCTTCGGGATGCACCAGCCGAGAATAAAACTCGGGTCTGTACCGTGGCAGGGTACTATTCTACCACTAGACCACTTGTGCTTCTAAATTTATTCGAATCCATAACATACTCGTATTTTGGTCATGCAGTTCTTCTGAAGCCCTTAACTTTTCGTTCACCTCTCGATTTAAAAAAATGAAAACAGAAAATCTCGATAGTGCTACTCGTGTTATCTATAAATTTAACTGATATTGTGGCAAACCCTAGTTTTCAAATTATGCGCACTAATATCATCATAGCTAATCTTCGGGATGCACCAGCCGAGAATAAAACTCGGGTCTGTACCGTGGCAGGGTACTATTTTACCACTAGACCACTGGTGCTTCTAAATTTATTCGAATCCATAACTTACTCATATTTTGGTCATGCAGTACCTCTGAAGCTTTAACTTTTCGTTCACCACTCGATTTAAAAAAATGAAAACAGAAAATCTCGATAATGCTACTCGTGTCATCTATAAATTTAACTGATATTGTGGCAAACCCTAGTTTTCAAATTATGCGCACTAATATCATCATAGCTAATCTTCGGGATGCACCAGCCGAGAATCGAACTCGGGTCTGTACCGTGGCAGGGTACTATTCTACCACTAGACCACTGGTGCTTCTAAATTTATTCGAATCCATAACATACTCGTATTTTTGTCATGCAGTTCTTCTGAAGCCCTTAACTTTTCGTTCACCTCTCGATTTAAAAAAATGAAAACAGAAAATCTCGATAGTGCTACTCGTGTTATCTATAAATTTAACTGATATTGTGGTAAACCCTAGTTTTCAAATTATGCGCACTAATATCATCATAGCTAATCTTCGGGATGCACCAGCCGAGAATCGAACTCTAGGTCTGTACCATGGCAGGGTACTATTCTACCACTAGACCACTAGTGCTTCTAAATTTATTCGAATCCATAACTTACTCGTATTTTGGTCATGCAGTTCTTCTGAAGCCCTTAACTTTTCGTTCACCACTCGATTTAAAAAAATGAAAATAGAAAATCTCGATAATGCTACTCGTGTCATCTATAAATTTAACTGATATTGTGGCAAGCGCACTAATATCATCATAGCTAATCTTCGGGATGCACCAGCCGAGAATCGAACTCTAGGTCTGTACCGTGGCAGGGTACTATTCTACCACTAGATCACTAGTGCTTCTAAATTTATTCGAATCCATAACTTACTCGTATTTTGGTCATGCAGTTCTTCTGAAGCCCTTAACTTTTCGTTCACCTCTCGATTTAAAGAAATGAAAACCGAAAATCTCAATAGTGCTACTCGTGTCATCTATAAATTTAACTGATATTGTGGCAAACCCTAGTTTTCAAATTATGCGCACTAATATCATCAAAGCTAATCTTCGGGATGCACCAGCCGAGAATCGAACTCTGGGTCTGTACCGTGGCAGGGTACTATTCTACCACTAGACCACCAGTGCTTCTAAATTTATTCGAATCCATAACATACTCGTATTTTGGTCATTCAGTTCTTCTGAAGCCCTTAACTTTTCGTTCACCTCTCGATTTAAAAAAATGAAAACAGAAAATCTCGATAGTGCTACTCGTGTCATCTATAAATTTAACTGATATTGTGGCAAACCCTAGTTTTCAAATTATGCGCACTAATATCATCATAGCTAATCTTCGGGATGCACCAGCCGAGAATAAAACTCGGGTCTGTACCGTGGCAGGGTACTATTCTACCACTAGACCACTAGTGCTTCTAAATTTATTCGAATCCATAACTTACTCGTATTTTGGTCATGCAGTTCTTCTGAAGCCCTTAACTTTTCGTTCACCACTCGATTTAAAAAAATAAAAACAGAAAATCTCGATAGTGCTTCAAGTGTCATCTATAAATTTAACTGATATTGTGGCAAACCCTAGTTTTCAAATTATGCGCACTAATATCATCATAGTTAATCTTCGGGATGCACCAGCCGAGAATAAAACTCGGGTCTGTACCGTGGCAGGGTACTATTCTACACTAGACCTCTCGTGCTTCTAAATTTATTCGAATCCATAACATACTCGTATTTTGGTCATGCAGTTTTTCTGAACCCCTTAACTTTTCGTTCACCTCTCGATTTAAAAAAATGAAAACAGAAAATCTCGATAGTGCTACTCGTGTCATCTATAAATTTAACTGATATTGTGGCAAACCCTAGTTTTCAAATTATGCGCACTAAATATCATCAAAGCTAATCTTCGGGATGCACCAGCCGAGAATCGAACTCGGGTCTGTACCGTGGCAGGGTACTATTCTACCACTAGACCACTGGTGCTTCTAAATTTATTCGAATCCATAACATACTCGTATTTTGGTCATGCAGTTCTTCTGAAGCCCTTAACTTTTCGTTCACCTCTCGATTTAAAAAAATGAAAACAGAAAATCTCGATAGTGCTACTCGTGTTATCTATAAATTTAACTGATATTGTGGCAAACCCTAGTTTTCAAATTATGCGCACTAATATCATCATAGCTAATCTTCGGGATGCACCAGCCGAGAATAAAACTCGGGTCTGTACCGTGGCAGGGTACTATTCTACCACTAGACCACTGGTGCTTCTAAATTTATTCGAATCCATAACATACTCGTATTTTGGTCATGCAGTTCTTCTGAAGCCCTTAACTTTTCGTTCACCTCTCGATTTAAAAAAATGAAAACAGAAAATCTCGATAGTGCTACTCGTGTTATCTATAAATTTAACTGATATTGTGGCAAACCCTAGTTTTCAAATTATGCGCACTAATATCATCATAGCTAATCTTCGGGATGCACCAGCCGAGAATAAAACTCGGGTCTGTACCGTGGCAGGGTACTATTCTACCACTAGACCACTGGTGCTTCTAAATTTATTCGAATCCATAACATACTCGTATTTTGGTCATGCAGTTCTTCTGAAGCCCTTAACTTTTCGTTCACCTCTCGATTTAAAAAAATGAAAACAAAAAATCTCGATAGTGCTACTCGTGTCATCTATAAATTTAACTGATATTGTGGCAAACCCTAGTTTTCAAATTATGCGCACTAATATCATCATAGCTAATCTTCGGGATGCACCAGCCGAGAATAAAACTCGGGTCTGTACCGTGGCAGGGTACTATTCTACCACTAGATCACTGGTGCTTCTAAATTTAGTCATATCCATAACTTACTCGTATTTTGGTCATGCAGTTCTTCTGAAGCCCTTAACTTTTCGTTCACCTCTCGATTTAAAAAAATAAAAACAGAAAATCTCGATAGTGCTACTCGTGTCATCTATAAATTTAACTGATATTGTGGCAAACCCTAGTTTTCAAATTATGCGCACTAATATCATCAAAGCTAATCTTCGGGATGCACCAGCCGAGAATCGAACTCGGGTCTGTACTGTGGCAGGGTACTATTCTACCACTAGACCACTGGTGCTTCTAAATTTATTCATATCCATAACTTACTTGTATTTTGGTCATGCAGTTCTTCTGAAACCCTTAACTTTTCATTCACCTCTCGATTTTAAAAAATGAAAACAGAAAATCTCTATAGTATTACACGTGTCATCTATAAATTTAACTGATATTGTGGCAAACCCTAGTTTTCAAATTAAGCGCACTAATATCATCATAGCTAATCTTCGGGATGCACCAGCCGAGAATAAAACTCGGATCTGTACCGTGGAAGGGTACTATTCTACCACTAGACCACTGGTGCTTCTAAATTTATTCGAATCCATAACATACTCGTATTTTGGTCATGCAGTTCTTCTGAAGCCCTTAACTTTTCGTTCACCTCTCGATTTAAAAAAATGAAAACAGAAAATCTCGATAGTGCTACTCGTGTCATCTATAAATTTAACTGATATTGTGGCAAACCCTAGTTTTCAAATTATGCGCACTAATATCATCAAAGCTAATCTTCGGGATGCACCAGCCGAGAATCGAACTCTGGGTCTGTACCGTGGCAGGGTACTATTCTACCACTAGACCACCAGTGCTTCTAAATTTATTCGAATCCATAACATACTCGTATTTTGGTCATTCAGTTCTTCTGAAGCCCTTAACTTTTCGTTCACCTCTCGATTTAAAAAAATGAAAACAGAAAATCTCGATAGGGCTACTCGTGTCATCTATAAATTTAACTGATATTGTGGCAAACCCTAGTTTTCAAATTATGCGCACTAATATCATCATAGCTAATCTTCGGGATGCACCAGCCGAGAATAAAACTCGGGTCTGTACCGTGGCAGGGTACTATTCTACCACTAGACCACTAGTGCTTCTAAATTTATTCGAATCCATAACTTACTCGTATTTTGGTCATGCAGTTCTTCTGAAGCCCTTAACTTTTCGTTCACCTCTCGATTTAAAAAAATGAAAACAGAAAATCTCGATAGTGCTACTCGTGTCATCTATAAATTTAACTGATATTGTGGCAAACCCTAGTTTTCAAATTATGCGCACTAATATCATCATAGCTAATCTTCAGGATGCACGAGCCGAGAATAAAACTCGGGTCTGTACCGTGGCAGGGTACTATTCTACCACTAGATCACTAGTGCTTCTAAATTTAGTCATATCCATAACTTACTCGTATTTTGGTCATGCAGTTCTTCTGAAGCCCTTAACTTTTCGTTCACCTCTCGATTTAAAAAAATGAAAACAGAAAATCTCGATAGTGCTACTCGTGTCATCTATAAATTTAACTGATATTGTGGCAAACCCTAGTTTTCAAATTATGCGCACTAATATCATCATAGCTAATCTTCGGGATGCACCAGCCGAGAATAAAACTCGGGTCTGTACCGTGGCAGGGTACTATTCTACCACTAGACCACTGGTGCTTCTAAATTTATTCGAATCCATAACTTACTCGTATTTTGGTCATGCAGTACCTCTGAAGTCTTAACTTTTCGTTCACCACTCGATTTAAAACAATGAAAACAGAAAATCTCGATAATGCTACTCGTGTCATCTATAAATTTAACTTATATTGTGGCAAACCCTAGTTTTCAAATTATGCGCACTAATATCATCATAGCTAATCTTCGGGATGCACCAGCCGAGAATAAAACTCGGGTCTGTACCGTGGCAGGGTACTATTCTACCACTAGACCACTTGTGCTTCTAAATTTATTCGAATCCATAACATACTCGTATTTTGGTCATGCAGTTCTTCTGAAGCCCTTAACTTTTCGTTCACCTCTCGATTTAAAAAAATGAAAACAGAAAATCTCGATAGTGCTACTCGTGTTATCTATAAATTTAACTGATATTGTGGCAAACCCTAGTTTTCAAATTATGCGCACTAATATCATCATAGCTAATCTTCGGGATGCACCAGCCGAGAATAAAACTCGGGTCTGTACCGTGGCAGGGTACTATTTTACCACTAGACCACTGGTGCTTCTAAATTTATTCGAATCCATAACTTACTCATATTTTGGTCATGCAGTACCTCTGAAGCTTTAACTTTTCGTTCACCACTCGATTTAAAAAAATGAAAACAGAAAATCTCGATAATGCTACTCGTGTCATCTATAAATTTAACTGATATTGTGGCAAACCCTAGTTTTCAAATTATGCGCACTAATATCATCATAGCTAATCTTCGGGATGCACCAGCCGAGAATCGAACTCGGGTCTGTACCGTGGCAGGGTACTATTCTACCACTAGACCACTGGTGCTTCTAAATTTATTCGAATCCATAACATACTCGTATTTTTGTCATGCAGTTCTTCTGAAGCCCTTAACTTTTCGTTCACCTCTCGATTTAAAAAAATGAAAACAGAAAATCTCGATAGTGCTACTCGTGTTATCTATAAATTTAACTGATATTGTGGTAAACCCTAGTTTTCAAATTATGCGCACTAATATCATCATAGCTAATCTTCGGGATGCACCAGCCGAGAATCGAACTCTAGGTCTGTACCATGGCAGGGTACTATTCTACCACTAGACCACTAGTGCTTCTAAATTTATTCGAATCCATAACTTACTCGTATTTTGGTCATGCAGTTCTTCTGAAGCCCTTAACTTTTCGTTCACCACTCGATTTAAAAAAATGAAAATAGAAAATCTCGATAATGCTACTCGTGTCATCTATAAATTTAACTGATATTGTGGCAAGCGCACTAATATCATCATAGCTAATCTTCGGGATGCACCAGCCGAGAATCGAACTCTAGGTCTGTACCGTGGCAGGGTACTATTCTACCACTAGATCACTAGTGCTTCTAAATTTATTCGAATCCATAACTTACTCGTATTTTGGTCATGCAGTTCTTCTGAAGCCCTTAACTTTTCGTTCACCTCTCGATTTAAAGAAATGAAAACCGAAAATCTCAATAGTGCTACTCGTGTCATCTATAAATTTAACTGATATTGTGGCAAACCCTAGTTTTCAAATTATGCGCACTAATATCATCAAAGCTAATCTTCGGGATGCACCAGCCGAGAATCGAACTCTGGGTCTGTACCGTGGCAGGGTACTATTCTACCACTAGACCACCAGTGCTTCTAAATTTATTCGAATCCATAACATACTCGTATTTTGGTCATTCAGTTCTTCTGAAGCCCTTAACTTTTCGTTCACCTCTCGATTTAAAAAAATGAAAACAGAAAATCTCGATAGTGCTACTCGTGTCATCTATAAATTTAACTGATATTGTGGCAAACCCTAGTTTTCAAATTATGCGCACTAATATCATCATAGCTAATCTTCGGGATGCACCAGCCGAGAATAAAACTCGGGTCTGTACCGTGGCAGGGTACTATTCTACCACTAGACCACTAGTGCTTCTAAATTTATTCGAATCCATAACTTACTCGTATTTTGGTCATGCAGTTCTTCTGAAGCCCTTAACTTTTCGTTCACCACTCGATTTAAAAAAATAAAAACAGAAAATCTCGATAGTGCTTCAAGTGTCATCTATAAATTTAACTGATATTGTGGCAAACCCTAGTTTTCAAATTATGCGCACTAATATCATCATAGTTAATCTTCGGGATGCACCAGCCGAGAATAAAACTCGGGTCTGTACCGTGGCAGGGTACTATTCTACACTAGACCTCTCGTGCTTCTAAATTTATTCGAATCCATAACATACTCGTATTTTGGTCATGCAGTTTTTCTGAACCCCTTAACTTTTCGTTCACCTCTCGATTTAAAAAAATGAAAACAGAAAATCTCGATAGTGCTACTCGTGTCATCTATAAATTTAACTGATATTGTGGCAAACCCTAGTTTTCAAATTATGCGCACTAATATCATCAAAGCTAATCTTCGGGATGCACCAGCCGAGAATCGAACTCGGGTCTGTACCGTGGCAGGGTACTATTCTACCACTAGACCACTGGTGCTTCTAAATTTATTCATATCCATAACTTACTCGTATTTTGGTCATGCAGTTCTTTCGAAACCCTTAACTTTTAGTTCACCTCACGATTTAAAAAAATGAAAACAGAAAATCTCGATAGTGCTACTCATGTCATCTATAAATTTAACTGATATTGTGGAAAACCCTAGTTTTCAAATTATGCGCACTAATATCATCATAGCTAATCTTCGGGATGCACCAGCCGAGAATAAAACTCGGGTCTGTACCGTGGCAGGGTACTATTCTACCACTAGACCACTGGTGCTTCTAAATTTATTCGAATCCATAACATACTCGTATTTTGGTCATGCAGTTCTTCTGAAGCCCTTAACTTTTCGTTCACCTCTCGATTTAAAAAAATGAAAACAGAAAATCTCGATAGTGCTACTCGTGTCATCTATAAATTTAACTGATATTGTGGCAAACCCTAGTTTTCAAATTATGCGCACTAATATCATCATAGCTAATCTTCGGGATGCACCAGCCGAGAATAAAACTTGGGTCTGTACCGTGGCAGGGTACTATTCTACCACTAGATCACTGGTGCTTCTAAATTTAGTCATATCCATAACTTACTCGTATTTTGGTCATGCAGTTCTTCTGAAGCCCTTAACTTTTCGTTCACCTCTCGATTTAAAAAAATGAAAACAGAAAATCTCGATAGTGCTACTCGTGTCATCTATAAATTTAACTGATATTGTGGCAAACCCTAGTTTTCAAATTATGCACACTAATATCATCAAAGCTAATCTTCGGGATGCACCAGCCGAGAATCGAACTCGGGTCTGTACCGTGGCAGGGTACTATTCTACCACTAGACCACTGGTGCTTCTAAATTCATTCATATCCATAACTTACTTGTATTTTGGTCATGCAGTTCTTCTGAAACCCTTAACTTTTCATTCACCTCTCGATTTAAAAAAATGAAAACAGAAAATCTCTATTGTATTACACGTGTCATCTATAAATTTAACTGATATTGTGGCAAACCCTAGTTTTCAAATTAAGCGCACTAATATCATCATAGCTAATCTTCGGGATGCACCAGCCGAGAATAAAACTCGGGTCTGTACCGTGGCAGGGTACTATTCTACCACTAGACCACTGGTGCTTCTAAATTTATTCGAATCCATAACATACTCGTATTTTGGTCATGCAGTTCTTCTGAAGCCCTTAACTTTTTGTTCACCTCTCGATTTAAAAAAATGAAAACAGAAAATCTCGATAGTGCTACTCGTGTCATCTATAAATTTAACTGATATTGTGGCAAACCCTAGTTTTCAAATTATGCGCACTAATATCATCATAGCTAATCTTCAGGATGCACCAGCCGAGAATAAAACTCGGGTCTGTACCGTGGCAGGGTACTATTCTACCACTAGATCACTGGTGCTTCTAAATTTAGTCATATCCATAACTTACTCGTATTTTGGTCATGCAGTTCTTCTGAAGCCCTTAACTTTTCGTTCACCTCTCGATTTAAAAAAATGAAAACAGAAAATCTCGATAGTGCTACTTGTGTCATCTATAAATTTAACTGATATTGTGGCAAACCCTAGTTTTCAAATTATGCGCACTAATATCATCATAGCTAATCTTCGGGATGCACCAGCCGAGAATAAAACTCGGGTCTGTACCGTGGCAGGGTACTATTCTACCACTAGACCACTGGTGCTTCTAAATTTATTCGAATCCATAACTTACTCGTATTTTGGTCATGCAGTACCTCTGAAGTCTTAACTTTTCGTTCACCACTCGATTTAAAAAAATGAAAACAGAAAATCTCGATAATGCTACTCGTGTCATCTATAAATTTAACTTATATTGTGGCAAACCCTAGTTTTCAAATTATGCGCACTAATATCATCATAGCTAATCTTCGGGATGCACCAGCCGAGAATAAAACTCGGGTCTGTACCGTGGCAGGGTACTATTCTACCACTAGACCACTTGTGCTTCTAAATTTATTCGAATCCATAACATACTCGTATTTTGGTCATGCAGTTCTTCTGAAGCCCTTAACTTTTCGTTCACCTCTCGATTTAAAAAAATGAAAACAGAAAATCTCGATAGTGCTACTCGTGTTATCTATAAATTTAACTGATATTGTGGCAAACCCTAGTTTTCAAATTATGCGCACTAATATCATCATAGCTAATCTTCGGGATGCACCAGCCGAGAATAAAACTCGGGTCTGTACCGTGGCAGGGTACTATTTTACCACTAGACCACTGGTGCTTCTAAATTTATTCGAATCCATAACTTACTCGTATTTTGGTCATGCAGTACCTCTGAAGCTTTAACTTTTCGTTCACCACTCGATTTAAAAAAATGAAAACAGAAAATCTCGATAATGCTACTCGTGTCATCTATAAATTTAACTGATATTGTGGCAAACCCTAGTTTTCAAATTATGCGCACTAATATCATCATAGCTAATCTTCGGGATGCACCAGCCGAGAATCGAACTCGGGTCTGTACCGTGGCAGGGTACTATTCTACCACTAGACCACTGGTGCTTCTAAATTTATTCGAATCCATAACATACTCGTATTTTTGTCATGCAGTTCTTCTGAAGCCCTTAACTTTTCGTTCACCTCTCGATTTAAAAAAATGAAAACAGAAAATCTCGATAGTGCTACTCGTGTTATCTATAAATTTAACTGATATTGTGGTAAACCCTAGTTTTCAAATTATGCGCACTAATATCATCATAGCTAATCTTCGGGATGCACCAGCCGAGAATCGAACTCTAGGTCTGTACCATGGCAGGGTACTATTCTACCACTAGACCACTAGTGCTTCTAAATTTATTCGAATCCATAACTTACTCGTATTTTGGTCATGCAGTTCTTCTGAAGCCCTTAACTTTTCGTTCACCACTCGTTTTAAAAAAATGAAAATAGAAAATCTCGATAATGCTACTCGTGTCATCTATAAATTTAACTGATATTGTGGCAAACCCTAGTTTTCAAATTATGCGCACTAATATCATCATAGCTAATCTTCGGGATGCACCAGCCGAGAATCGAACTCTAGGTCTGTACCGTGGCAGGGTACTATTCTACCACTAGATCACTAGTGCTTCTAAATTTATTCGAATCCATAACTTACTCGTATTTTGGTCATGCAGTTCTTCTGAAGCCCTTAACTTTTCGTTCACCACTCGATTTAAAAAAATGAAAATAGAAAATCTCGATAATGCTACTCGTGTCATCTTTAAATTTAACTGATATTGTGGCAAACCCTAATTTTCAAATTATGCACACTAATATCATCATAGCTAATCTTCGGGATGCACCAGCCGAGAATCGAACTCGGGTCTGTACCGTGGCAGGGTACTATTCTACCACTAGACCACTAGTGCTTCTAAATTTATTCGAATCCATAACTTACTCGTATTTTGGTCATGCAGTTCTTCTGAAGCCCTTAACTTTTCGTTCACCACTCGATTTAAAAAAATTAAAATAGAAAATCTTGATAATGCTACTCATGTCATCTATAAATTTAACTGATATTGTGGCAAACCCTAGTTTTCAAATTATGCGCACTAATATCATCATAGCTAATCTTCGGGATGCACCAGCCGAGAATCGAACTCGAGTCTGTACCGTGGCAGGGTACTATTCTACCACTAGACCACTGGTGCTTCTAAATTTATTCGAATCCATAACATACTCGTATTTTGGTCATGCAGTTCTTCTAAAGCCCTTAACTTTTCGTTCACCACTCGATTTAAAAAAATGAAAACAGAAAATCTCGATAGTGCTACTCGTGTTATCTATAAATTTAACTGATATTGTGGTAAACCCTAGTTTTCAAATTATGCGCACTAATATCATCATAGCTAATCTTCGGGATGCACCAGCCGAGAATCGAACTCGAGTCTGTACCGTGGCAGAGTACTATTCTACCACTAGACCACTTGTGCTTCTAAATTTATTCGATTCCATAACATACTCGTATTTTGGTCATGCAGTTCTTCTGAAGCCCTTAACTTTTCGTTCACCTCTCGATTTAAAAAAATGAAAACAGAAAATCTCGATAGTGCTACTCGTGTTATCTATAAATTTAACTGATATTGTGGCAAACCCTAGTTTTAAAATTATGCGCACTAATATCATCATAGCTAATCTTCGGGATGCCCCAACCGAGAATAAAACTCGGGTCTGTACCGTGGCAGGGTACTATTCTACCACTAGACCTCTAGTGCTTCTAAATTTATTCGAATCCATAACTTACTCGTATTTTGGTCATGCAGTTCTTCTGAAGCCCTTAACTTTTCGTTCACCTCTCGATTTAAAAAAATGAAAACAGAAAATCTCGATAGTGCTACTCGTGTTATCTATAAATTTAACTGATATTGTGGTAAACCCTAGTTTTCAAATTATGCGCACTAATATCATCATAGCTAATCTTCGGGATGCACCAGCCGAGAATCGAACTCGAGTCTGTACCGTGGCAGAGTACTATTCTACCACTAGACCACTTGTGCTTCTAAATTTATTCGAATCCATAACATACTCGTATTTTGGTCATGCAGTTCTTCTGAAGCCCTTAACTTTTCGTTCACCTCTCGATTTAAAAAAATGAAAACAGAAAATCTCGATAGTGCTACTCGTGTTATCTATAAATTTAACTGATATTGTGGTAAACCCTAGTTTTCAAATTATGCGCACTAATATCATCATAGCTAATCTTCGGGATGCCCCAACCGAGAATAAAACTCGGGTCTGTACCGTGGCAGGGTACTATTCTACCACTAGACCTCTAGTGCTTCTAAATTTATTCGAATCCATAACTTACTCGTATTTTGGTCATGCAGTTCTTCTGAAGCCTTAACTTTTCGTTCACCTCTCGATTTAAAAAAATGAAAACAGAAAATCTCGATAGTGCTACTCGTGTCATCTATAAATTTAACTGATATTGTGGCAAACCCTAGTTTTCAAATGATGCGCACTAATATCATCAAAGCTAATCTTCGGGATGCACCAGCCGAGAATCGAACTCGGGTCTGTACCGTGGCAGGGTACTATTCTACCACTAGACCACTGGTGCTTCTAATTTTATTTGAATCCATAACATACTCGTATTTTTGTCATTCAGTTCATCTGAAGCCCTTAACTTTTCGTTCACCTCTCGATTTAAAAAAATGAAAACAGAAAATCTCGATAGTGCTACTCGTGTTATCTATAAATTTAACTGATATTGTGGTAAACCCTAGTTTTCAAATTATGCGCACTAATATCATCATAGCTAATCTTCGGGATGCCCCAACCGAGAATAAAACTCGGGTCTGTACCGTGGCAGGGTACTATTCTACCACTAGACCTCTAGTGCTTCTAAATTTATTCGAATCCATAACTTACTCGTATTTTGGTCATGCAGTTCTTCTAAAGCCCTTAACTTTTCGTTCACCACTCGATTTAAAAAAATGAAAATAGAAAATCTCGATAATGCTACTCGTGTCATCTATAAATTTAACTGATATTGTGGCAAACCCTAGTTTTCAAATTATGCGCACTAATATCATCATAGCTAATCTCCGGGATGCACCAGCCGAGAATCGAACTCTAGGTCTGTACCGTGTTAGGGTACTATTCTACCACTAGACCACTTGTGCTTCTAAATTTATTCATATCCATAACTTACTCGTATTTTGGTCATGCAGTTCTTCTGAAGCCCTTAACTTTTCGTTCACCTCTCGATTTAAAAAAATGAAAACAGAAAATCTCGATAGTGCTACTCGTGTTATCTATAAATTTAACTGATATTGTGGTAAACCCTAGTTTTCAAATTATGCGCACTAATATCATCATAGCTAATCTTCGGGATGCCCCAACCGAGAATAAAACTCGGGTCTGTACCGTGGCAGGGTACTATTCTACCACTAGACCTCTAGTGCTTCTAAATTTATTCGAATCCATAACTTACTCGTATTTTGGTCATGCAGTTCTTCTGAAGCCCTTAACTTTTCGTTCACCACTCGATTTAAAAAAATGAAAATAGAAAATCTCGATATTGCTACTCGTGTCATCTATAAATTTAACTGATATTGTGGCAAACCCTAGTTTTCAAATTATGCGCACTAATATCATCAAAGCTAATCTTCGGGATGCACCAGCCGAGAATCGAACTCGGGTCTGTACCGTGGCAGGGTACTATTCTACCACTAGACCACTGGTGCTTCTAAATTTATTCATATCCATAACTTACTTGTATTTTGGTCATGCAGTTCTTCTGAAACCCTTAACTTTTCATTCACCTCTCGATTTAAAAAAATGAAAACAGAAAATCTCTATAGTATTACACGTGTCATCTATAAATTTAACTGATATTGTGGCAAACCCTAGTTTTCAAATTAAGCGCACTAATATCATCATAGCTAATCTTCGGGATGCACCAGCCGAGAATAAAACTCGGGTCTGTACCGTGGCAGGGTACTATTCTACCACTAGACCACTGGTGCTTCTAAATTTATTCGAATCCATAACATACTCGTATTTTGGTCATGCAGTTCTTCTGAAGCCCTTAACTTTTCGTTCACCTCTCGATTTAAAAAAATGAAAACAGAAAATCTCGATAGTGCTACTCGTGTCATCTATAAATTTAACTGATATTGTGGCAAACCCTAGTTTTCAAATTATGCGCACTAATATCATCATAGCTAATCTTCGGGATGCACCAGCCGAGAATAAAACTCGGGTCTGTACCGTGGCAGGGTACTATTCTACCACTAGATCACTGGTGCTTCTAAATTTAGTCATATCCATAACTTACTCGTATTTTGGTCATGCAGTTCTTCTGAAGCCCTTAACTTTTCGTTCACCTCTCGATTTAAAAAAATGAAAACAGAAAATCTCGATAGTATTACTCGTGTCATCTATAAATTTAACTGATATTGTGGCAAACCCTAGTTTTCAAATTATGCGCACTAATATCATCATAGCTAATCTTCGGGATGCACCAGCCGAGAATAAAACTCGGGTCTGTACCGTGGCAGGGTACTATTCTACCACTAGACCACTGGTGCTTCTAAATTTATTCGAATCCATAACTTACTCGTATTTTGGTCATGCAGTACCTCTGAAGTCTTAACTTTTCGTTCACCACTCGATTTAAAAAAATGAAAACAGAAAATCTCGATAATGCTACTCGTGTCATCTATAAATTTAACTTATATTGTGGCAAACCCTAGTTTTCAAATTATGCGCACTAATATCATCATAGCTAATCTTCGGGATGCACTAGCCGAGAATAAAACTCGGGTCTGTACCGTGGCAGGGTACTATTCTACCACTAGACCACTGGTGCTTCTAAATTTATTCGAATCCATAACATACTCGTATTTTGGTCATGTAGTTCTTCTGAAGCCCTTAACTTTTCGTTCACCTCTCGATTTAAAAAAATGAAAACAGAAAATCTCGATAGTGCTACTCGTGTTATCTATAAATTTAACTGATATTGTGGCAAACCCTAGTTTTCAAATTATGCGCACTAATATCATCATAGCTAATCTTCGGGATGCACCAGCCGAGAATAAAACTCGGGTCTGTACCGTGGCAGGGTACTATTCTACCACTAGACCACTGGTGCTTCTAAATTTATTCGAATCCATAACTTACTCGTATTTTGGTCATGCAGTACCTCTGAAGCTTTAACTTTTCGTTCACCACTCGATTTAAAAAAATGAAAACAGAAAATCTCGATAATGCTACTCGTGTCATCTATAAATTTAACTGATATTGTGGCAAACCCTAGTTTTCAAATTATGCGCACTAATATCATCATAACTAATCTTCGGGATGCACCAGCCGAGAATTGAACTCGGGTCTGTATCGTGGCAGGGTACTATTCTACCACTAGACCACTGGTGCTTCTAAATTTATTCGAATCCATAACATACTCGTATTTTTGTCATGCAGTTCTTCTGAAGCCCTTAACTTTTCGTTCACCTCTCGATTTAAAAAAATGAAAACAGAAAATCTCGATAGTGCTACTCGTGTTATCTATAAATTTAACTGATATTGTGGTAAACCCTAGTTTTCAAATTATGCGCACTAATATCATCATAGCTAATCTTCGGGATGCACCAGCCGAGAATCGAACTCTAGGTCTGTACCATGGCAGGGTACTATTCTACCACTAGACCACTAGTGCTTCTAAATTTATTCGAATCCATAACTTACTCGTATTTTGGTCATGCAGTTCTTCTGAAGCCCTTAACTTTTCGTTCACCACTCGATTTAAAAAAATGAAAATAGAAAATCTCGATAATGCTACTCGTGTCATCTATAAATTTAACTGATATTGTGGCAAACCCTAGTTTTCAAATTATGCGCACTAATATCATCATAGCTAATCTTCGGGATGCACCAGCCGAGAATCGAACTCTAGGTCTGTACCGTGGCAGGGTACTATTCTACCACTAGATCACTAGTGCTTCTAAATTTATTCGAATCCATAACTTACTCGTATTTTGGTCATGCAGTTCTTCTGAAGCCCTTAACTTTTCGTTCACCACTCGATTTAAAAAAATGAAAATAGAAAATCTCGATAATGCTACTCGTGTCATCTTTAAATTTAACTGATATTGTGGCAAACCCTAGTTTTCAAATTATGCACACTAATATCATCATAGCTAATCTTCGGGATGCACCAGCCGAGAATCGAACTCGGGTCTGTACCGTGGCAGGGTACTATTCTACCACTAGACCACTAGTGCTTCTAAATTTATTCGAATCCATAACTTACTCGTATTTTTGTCATGCAGTTCTTCTGAAGCCCTTAACTTTTCGTTCACCACTCGATTTAAAAAAATTAAAATAGAAAATCTTGATAATGCAAAATCTTGATAATGCTACTCATGTCATCTATAAATTTAACTGATATTGTGGCAAACCCTAGTTTTCAAATTATGCGCACTAATATCATCATAGCTAATCTTCGGGATGCACTAGCCGAGAATCGAACTCGAGTCTGTACCGTGGCAGGGTACTATTCTACCACTAGACCACTGGTGCTTCTAAATTTATTCGAATCCATAACATACTCGTATTTTGGTCATGCAGTTCTTCTGAAGCCCTTAACTTTTCGTTCACCTCTCGATTTAAAAAAATGAAAACAGAAAATCTCGATAGTGCTACTCGTGTTATCTATAAATTTAACTGATATTGTGGTAAACCCTAGTTTTCAAATTATGCGCACTAATATCATCATAGCTAATCTTCGGGATGCACCAGCCGAGAATCGAACTCGAGTCTGTACCGTGGCAGGGTACTATTCTACCACTAGACCACTGGTGCTTCTAAATTTATTCGAATCCATAACATACTCGTATTTTGGTCATGCAGTTCTTCTGAAGCCCTTAACTTTTCGTTCACCTCTCGATTTAAAAAAATGAAAACAGAAAATCTCGATAGTGCTACTCGTGTTATCTATAAATTTAACTGATATTGTGGCAAACCCTAGTTTTAAAATTATGCGCACTAATATCATCATAGCTAATCTTCGGGATGCCCCAACCGAGAATAAAACTCGGGTCTGTACCGTGGCAGGGTACTATTCTACCACTAGACCACTAGTGCTTCTAAATTTATTCGAATCCATAACTTACTCGTATTTTGGTCATGCAGTTCTTCTGAAGCCCTTAACTTTTCGTTCACCACTCGATTTAAAAAAATGAAAATAGAAAATCTCGATAATGCTACTCGTGTCATCTATAAATTTAACTGATATTGTGGTAAACCCTAGTTTTCAAATTATGCGCACTAATATCATCATAGCTAATCTTCGGGATGCCCCAACCGAGAATAAAACTCGGGTCTGTACCGTGGCAGGGTACTATTCTACCACTAGACCTCTAGTGCTTCTAAATTTATTCGAATCCATAACTTACTCGTATTTTGGTCATGCAGTTCTTCTGAAGCCCTTAACTTTTCGTTCACCACTCGATTTAAAAAAATGAAAATAGAAAATCTCGATAATGCTACTCGTGTCATCTATAAATTTAACTGATATTGTGGCAAACCCTAGTTTTCAAATTATGCGCACTAATATCATCATAGCTAATCTCCGGGATGCACCAGCCGAGAATCGAACTCTAGGTCTGTACCGTGGTAGGGTACTATTCTACCACTAGACCACTTGTGCTTCTAAATTTATTCATATCCATAACTTACTCGTATTTTGGTCATGCAGTTCTTCTGAAGCCCTTAACTTTTCGTTCACCTCTCGATTTAAAAAAATGAAAACAGAAAATCTCGATAGTGCTACTCGTGTTATCTATAAATTTAACTGATATTGTGGTAAACCCTAGTTTTCAAATTATGCGCACTAATATCATCATAGCTAATCTTCGGGATGCCCAACCGAGAATAAAACTCGGGTCTGTACCGTGGCAGGGTACTATTCTACCACTAGACCTCTAGTGCTTCTAAATTTATTCGAATCCATAACTTACTCGTATTTTGGTCATGCAGTTCTTCTGAAGCCCTTAACTTTTCGTTCACCACTCGATTTAAAAAAATGAAAATAGAAAATCTCGATAATGCTACTCGTGTCATCTATAAATTTAACTGATATTGTGGCAAACCCTAGTTTTCAAATTATGCGCACTAATATCATCAAAGCTAATCTTCGGGATGCACCAGCCGAGAATCGAACTCGGGTCTGTACCGTGGCAGGGTACTATTCTACCACTAGACCACTGGTGCTTCTAATTTTATTTGAATCCATAACATACTCGTATTTTTGTCATTCAGTTCTTCTGAAGCCCTTAACTTTTCGTTCACCTCTCGATTTAAAAAAATGAAAACAGAAAATCTCGATAGTATTACTCGTGTCATCTATAAATTTAACTGATATTGTGGCAAACCCTAGTTTTCAAATTATGCGCACTAATATCATCATAGCTAATCTTCGGGATGCACCAGCCGAGAATAAAACTCGGGTCTGTACCGTGGCAGGGTACTATTCTACCACTAGATCACTGGTGCTTCTAAATTTAGTCATATCCATAACTTACTCGTATTTTGGTCATGCAGTTCTTCTGAAGCCCTTAACTTTTCGTTCACCTCTCGATTTAAAAAAATGAAAACAGAAAATCTCGATAGTATTACTCGTGTCATCTATAAATTTAACTGATATTGTGGCAAACCCTAGTTTTCAAATTATGCGCACTAATATCATCAAAGCTAATCTTCGGGATGCACCAGCCGAGAATCGAACTCGGGTCTGTACCGTGGCAGGGTACTATTCTACCACTAGACCACTGGTGCTTCTAATTTTATTCGAATCCATAACATACTCGTATTTTTGTCATTCAGTTCTTCTGAAGCCCTTAACTTTTCGTTCACCTATCGATTTAAAAAAATGAAAATAGAAAATCTCGATAATGCTACTCGTGTCATCTATAAATTTAACTGATATTGTGGCAAACCCTAGTTTTCAAATTATGCGCACTGATATCATCATAGCTAATCTCCGGGATGCACCAGCCGAGAATCGAACTCTAGGTCTGTACCGTGGTAGGGTACTATTCTACCACTAGACCACTTGTGCTTCTAAATTTATTCATATCCATAACTTACTCGTATTTTGGTCATGCAGTTCTTCTGAAGCCCTTAACTTTTCGTTCACCTCTCGATTTAAAAAAATGAAAACAGAAAATCTCGATAGTGCTACTCGTGTTATCTATAAATTTAACTGATATTGTGGTAAACCCTAGTTTTCAAATTATGCGCACTAATATCATCATAGCTAATCTTCGGGATGCCCCAACCGAGAATAAAACTCGGATCTGTACCGTGGCAGGGTACTATTCTACCACTAGACCACTAGTGCTTCTAAATTTATTCGAATCCATAACTTACTCGTATTTTGGTCATGCAGTTCTTCTGAAGCCCTTAACTTTTCGTTCACCACTCGATTTAAAAAAATGAAAATAGAAAATCTCGATAATGCTACTCGTGTCATCTTTAAATTTAACTGATATTGTGGCAAACCCTAGTTTTCAAATTATGCACACTAATATCATCATAGCTAATCTTCGGGATGCACCAGCCGAGAATCGAACTCTAGGTCTGTACCGTGGCAGGGTACTATTCTACCACTAAACCACTAGTGCTTCTAAATTTATTCGAATCCATAACTTACTCGTATTTTGGTCATGCAGTTCTTCTGAAGCCCTTAACTTTTC